>NC_092766.1:39795858-40053440 GCF_047496795.1 Chiloscyllium punctatum
CGGCTCTATTTGAAGTTGGAGCTCCCAGTCTGATGTCACAATGCTCCCTGCTCCATGTCAGTAGAAGTGGTGCAGTTCAGGTTAGACCTACCACTCTGATGTCCCAATGCGCCCAGCTGCTAAATGTCATTAAACGCTGATCCTTGTGAGGTTGGAGCTCCCAGTCTGATGTCCCAATGTTCCGTCCTCCATGTCAAGAGAAGTGGTCCAGTTGAGGTTGGATCCATCACTCTGATGTCCCAATGCTCCCTGCTGCTCCATGTCAATGGAAGCTGCTCCAGGTGTGGTTGGAACTCCCAGACGGATGCCACAATGCTCCCTGGTCCACGTCAAAAGACGCTGTTCCAGATGAAGTGGGAGCTCCCATCCCTGGCGGCTCACATACGTCTATACCATCATAGAAATACTGCCCACTGTACATTTCCACAACTGGACCCATTGGTGGAATATCCGCATGATGAGAACCTAATATTATTTTTAGTCACCACCGAATCATTATTTCCAAAAATCATTCTTTCTTAAACCTTACTTAGCATGTGCATACTGCAGTCAATCCAAAGTAAGATAATGGTGCTAATTGATCTATGCTTAATAAACATTACATCCTATTTTTCATGTTGAGTAACTGCGAGTTAGCAAGGACAATGTTTATATTGAAATCATACTTTTATTCCAGGTGAGAGAATGTGGTTTGCATTATTTAAAATGAACTTGTTCACTGTGTAAAATGATCAAATAGATCTCAATTTCAAAACAAAATTGGTAACGTTGTCATCCATCTTGAAATGTGGTGTCTTCTTCTTTCAACCAGACGGGTATTATAACGAAAAGTCTGTTAATGATATTCGTATAAAGACACTTTAAATCGCAAGGTTTGTGAAGGTTTGTAGCTCAGGTTGAGGTTTAGGGTGTAGGTTTGCTCGCTGAGCTGTAGGTTTGAAATCCAGACGTTTCATTACCTGGCTAGGTAACATCATCAGTGGAGATCTCCAAGTGAAGCGAAGCTGTTGTCTCTTGCTTTCTATTTACATCTTTCTCTTGGATGGGGTTCCTGGGGTTTGTGGTGATGTCATTTCCGGTTTGTTTTCTGCGGGGTTGATAGATGGCTTTTTGATCTATGTGTTTGTTTATGGCATTGTTGTTGGAGTGCCAGGCCTCTGGGAATTCTCTAGCATGTCTTTGCTTAGACTGTCCCAGGATCAATGTGTTGGCCAAGTCGAACCGGACGACCAAAAATCCATAAACCAGGAGCCCCCTCAGACCCATAGTCTCATTACCCAGAGCACCAAATTACAGACTGGATAAAGAACTACACTCAAGACTGAAGTACCTCATAGAACATTCACAGCACTCCATCCACTCCACCCAGGAATTCCTAAAAATCATCAAAAACACCAAAGTCGAGGAAGGGGAAGCAATGGTCTCATTCGACATAATAGCACTGTTCACCTTCATCAACATCGACATGGCAAAGGAAACACACTTTTAGAAGAGACCATCACACACACCAACCACCATCAATCACATTACCAACGAAAACATCATGAAGCTTGTGGACCTGTGCCTCACCACCCACTTCACTTTCAACAACATAGTCTACAAACAAACCCCCAATGGCCCACCCATAGGACCTCCGCTATCAGGATTCAGAGCAGAAGCGGTAATGCAAAGACTAGAACAAACAGCCCTAGAAACAATCAAACCAAAATCTGGGTCCGCTACGCAGATGACACCTTTGTCATCACAAAACGAAACAAGATAGTAAAGACATTTAACATCATCAACAACACTCTCACAGGCATAAAGTTCAACAAGGAAGAAGAAACCGTCAACAAACTCGCATTCCTGAATGACACAGTAGAAAGAAAGGACAACGGAGAACTACAAACCTGTGCATACAGAAAACCGACAAACACTGACCAAATACTTATATACACCAGCAACCATCCCATCACACACAAACGAAGCTGCGTCAGAACAGTATTCCAACGAGCCACCAGACACTGCAGCACAGACGAACTTCGGAAAACAGAGGAAAACCACCTTTACAATGTATTCGAGAAGAACAGATACTCAAAAAATACAGTCCACACATTCCTCAAGAACAAACCACGACAAGCAGACCAAACACAGCCAGAAACCATAACCACCTAACCATACATCAAAGAAGTTTCAGACATGACAGCCAGACTACTAAGACCCCTCAGAATCCGAGTAGTTCACAAACCCACCAACACTCTCAAACAAAAACTAACAAACTTAAAAGAACCAGAACAATCCACAGACAAAACCAACGTCAACTACAAAATTCCATGCAAGGACAGTCACAACTACTACGTAAGACAACAGGAAGAAAGTTAGCCACCAGGATATACGAACACCAGCTAGTCAAAAAAAGACACGACCTTCTCTCCCTCGTAGCCCTGCACACGGATTAAAAATACCACCATTTCTACTGGGACAACACATCTATCCTGGGACAGGCTAATCAAAGACACGCCTAAGAATTCATAGAGGCCTGGCACTCCAACCACAACGCCATAAACAAACACATAGATCGAGATGCCATCTATCAACCCCTCAGAAAACGAACAGGAAATGACATCATCACAAACCCCAGGAACCCCATCGAGGAGAAAGATATAAAGAGAAAGCAGGAGACAACAGATTCTCTTCACTTGGAGGTCGCCACTGATGATGATGTTACCTCGCCAGGTAATGAAACGTCTGGATATCAAAGCTACAGCTGAGCAAGCAACCCTTCACCCTACATTTTAAATTATTTTTCATGTTTATGTTGCATGAATCTGCGGTCATTGATCCACAGTTTAGTTCAACTCCCTAAAGGTAACATGCTGATTTCTCCAGTTGTTCATAGTTCAATGTGATGCATCCAGTGTGTGCATAACGAGAGGGAGCTTGCTTCCCACATCTTGTGTTTATCTGTGCCTTATGTCCAGCATTCATCAATGGCGAGAGCTAGGGGCGAGGGGGAGACCAATGTGTCAGCCTTTCCGTGCCCATGCACGGCACCAACATTGGCAATTCTACACTGTGCATTTACAGCCAGTCCTCAGTGCCCCTACACCCACGCCCTGCCCCTTTGAAGTATCGCCATCATTTTGTGCTGTCTCGCTGTGCTCTTCTCACCAGGATGAATTACTTCTACTCAACCTCCTTCAGATTTCATCTGACAAAACGTTCATTAAGAATCCCTTTGCATAAACATGCACTTCGCAGCTCTCGTTATTTGATTTTCCTGGATGTCGTACATACGAAAAAACGTTCACAGCAACTTGATTTGCAAAAGGAAACCGCGCTCCCTTTCATTATCACAATGCAACCTACATTTCAATACAGTTGAGTCAACAGGCTCAAGCCATTCTTTGAAATTTTGTAATAGCGGAAATGGATGTAAACTGACTCTTAGCGTTCCAGTTTCAATACGACAGCTGTGATCATCTGAAAACAGCCCCACGAAAATGCCATTGATGACAGCGACGAGAGTGGGATTCGAACCCACGCGTGCAGAGCACAACGGATTAGCAATCCATCGCCTTAACCTCTCGGCCACCTCGTCACAGACTGTGGCGCAGCTATGACCTTATGAATAATTGAATTGGGTAAATTATGCAGAGCAGCAGATATTTCTCCCTGGTGTTGGTAAAATGATAAATAACATAGTACGGTTCCAAGACTATGGTCTGACCCCTGGGTTGTGGGGCAAGTGCACTCCCACTGTCACACAATGCACACAGTGATCTGAACAAAAATGAGGAAATGAATATGTAACAAGGTCTGTTGAATACTGAGAATATTTGAAGTCAACGGAATGAAGACCCCAGACAGCAGGAGGTGTTCTTTCAATAAAGAGTTGAATAGAGCTCTTAAGGATAGTGGAATCAAGGGTTATCGGGATAAGGCAGGAACAGGATACAGATTGAGGATGTTCAGGCCATGATCATAATGAATGGTGGTGCTGGCTCGAAGGGCAGAATGGCCTACTCCTGCACCTGCTGTATATTGTCTATTAAATTGCCTGTGAGGAATTGTTTTCCAGACTGGAGGAGAGTGCATAGTGCTCAATGTTATTATGCGGAACACCTAACTTCCGCTCAGATGTTTTTGACACGCACTTGTGTACAGAACAGACAATTTCAAAATCCAAAATAAGGCTAAACTGACAATTGAAGGCAACAATACAAAAACCTTGATCTGTATCATTTTCCTGCACTGTGTGACACCAAGTCACTGTATGATCACAGCAACACAGTGAGCAAGTGTCAGAAGGAAAATGAGGGCAGTGTCAGAGCGCATACTGGGAGCAACAGGTGACAGACGGGGATGTGCATATCCCACAACTGGAACACTTCCCAAACAGCGGACTGCGGTGGAAGGATTCAGAGGGAGTTTACACTATGAAATTCGATGCCAGAGACACAATGGAGATCTGTCATTGAGTCTGTTCAAGATGAAGATTTTAAGATTTCTACAGATGCAAAACAAAATAAAAAGCTCATGGGTTAGTGAAGGCAAAAGATGACATTGTACATATCATCAATCTACCCATCTTTTCAATGAGGACCTCACCACTTTCCTCACGCGGGGACAGAATCACTGGTGAAGATGATCATATAATCCCCATTCCTAGCCTTGGAATCAGAGAAAGTCGGTTTCCCAAATGTTAAGGTAAAACCAGGAATGTGGAGTTAAGCATTAATGTGTTGCTCCTGTGCTGAAGGTGACCGGTACACGGTATCTCTGTTTCAGTATAGTGTGGGGGGGGGGGGGGGGGGGTTGCCGAAGTTTGAAGTTTGAGTCTCACATGGAGCAGCTTCAATTTGTCGTCGTGTTGCGGGATACGGACAGAAGGTCAAGTTGATGGGAAAATACCCGTGTTTGTGGATAGAGAAACAACCTTTTCCGGATAATGACTCCTTGATCTACAAACATACTGCAAGTATCTAAAACGTGAAGAGACATATGTGGAGAGAGAGAGGCTAAGGTGATTTTTTTAGCAGGTGGATAACGTTTCCCATGAGCACTGCTTTAAATTCCGGGAAAATTGATGTTGAACTGGTTTCATGTTTCACAGTTTGTTACAAACTCACAAAGCTTGTTGCAATAATCATAAAAAAAGAAATCACATAGGACCGTTTGAATATTGTATTGAATTGAATTTTGGTCTGAGCATACTTTATCTTCAATGGCGTGCTGCAGAGCAGTACAGGGGGTTAACAATACAAAAGGACAGAGTCTTCTTGGTGGATTTCTTGGGTGGAGTTAAGAATGTACGATATATACAAAACATCATGTGAGTGTGGTCAAATTTTTAAAGTGGGTGTTGCCTCTCCAAGTGATGATTCAATTCCTGCTCATTAGGATATAATTTCTGTCTGCAATTATTTTAGGACATCAGCTCCATTTACAGAGTTTCACCTTGAATAATACGCCACAGCTTACCAATCCATGAACTTGTTATACTCAGTCTTATTCAGTAGTACATGTTCATGAAATATCTTTGTGTCTGAAGTCAACAAATTCGAAATTGTTACGCAACTATACTGACTTTCACTCAATGGTAAATTCTATCCTTGTACGTTTGTTCGTGTATCTTTTAAAACACTCTGAAATTAGCTTCTACGTTTTATTTCTGTAAAGTCGTTCACGATTTAAATAACTCTATTGAGTGGAAGAAACTCTCATCCAAACTTTTCTTAATCATTCACTAATGGTTTTGAAGCTCTAACGAAAGTTATTGATTCACTCAAAAGAGGGACTTTCCCCGATTTACTCATTCAAACCTCGCGTTACGTGAAAATCTCATTTGTTTCCATTAAACTTGCGTGTTTGTGCATCCAGCATTTCCAAATCTCGTGAATAAACTACTTAATTCTTTCTATCATCCCTTTTGTATCCTTTCTGATATTTTTATGTCTCAGTAAACAACGTCACTTGGCTTTCTAATATCTTGCTATCCAGGAAACAGCGTCTGTGCGCTTTCTAACTTCTTTACATGTTTTTGGTGGAGAATGAGGACAAGGATTACACACAGTGTTCCCACTGAGTATGACAAAAAGATTTTACAGTTACACGATGAATTCATTGCTTTTTAAATATGATGCCTCGATTTATAAACTCCAATAAGGTAAATTACTATCTATCCAGTTCATGAACATCGTCTCGATGGAGACGAAAAGTTTCTATGACTTCCTTTATTCTTCCACGGAATGCCTGAAAGGTTTGAAAGGCCAACATCTCCAAATCCCCGTGTCCTGAGTCAGTCCCATCTATTTCTAAAGGCGACTGAAGTTCAAATACTTCATAGTGTGTCTCCAGTCATTCCAGTGCAGACTGGTTCTGGACAGTAAATGCCATCACCAAAGGTCACTGTGGATCTGAAATCAACAGTTTTCACATAGTAATGGTCGTAGCTATTGTGTGTCGTATGTCCGTGTTCTTGTTCAATTTGTTCATCATTTCATGGGTCCCTGTATTGAATTCTACTGAATGATTAATTTGTGAATGGAGACATTCCCTTCACCACTCATTCGAAACTCCATGGAACATTGAAAGATTTAACCCATACGCTTCCAGAGGACAGTCCTGCCATTACTGGGATGAATCAGTCAACATTCCCCACGTATCCTCGAAGGCAAGGATTTACTTTCCCATTTTAGGAGATCATAACAGCACTGAATCCCATGTGTGCGTTCATGAAATCCAAAACAGTTGCAGCAAGACTTTAAAACTAAGATTTTGCTATCTGCTTGCATTGGTTGCCCCAAACATTCCATTCCATATTATGGTATGTTTCTGGATGAAAGCACTTTCTGAATCTTGAATATTTCAGTTTTGTCAAAAAACTATCATTCGCTGTTCTCCCTTTCCCTTTCAGTTTCCCGTTTTATATCCCGTGTTTTATCGGTTTATCTAAAGTTTTCAATAATTTCAATCAATCTCCCTCCTGATTGCCAATCCGAGAGAATGCCACAATTTTGTCAATTTATATGCAGTGCAGCTGTAGGGCGCGGTGACCCAGTGGAAAGGCATTGGTCACGTGAACCAAATAAAAGTAGCCGGCTGGTGGAATCTGGCCGTTCCATCACAGTCATATTTAAAACATCGAACGTAATCTTTAGCCAAATCATATTTGCAGAAAATAAGAAAACAAAAATGAAAAAATTGCTGATGTTGAAAATCAAACAAAAACAGATGTTGCTGGAATATTTCAGGACGTCTGACAGCATCTGTGGAGAGACAGACCCAATGGATGTGAAACGTTAACTGTGATTCATCTGCACAGATGCTGCCAGCATACCTGTGATTTGACAGCAATTTCTGTTTTTGTTTCAGATTGGCAGATTTTGTCGCAGTCCATGAGAACAGTGCTCATTAGTATCAAACAGACAGCGTGGACCTGGCAGTGTGAAATGAGGCAGTAATAATGAATGAGTGGAGAATATTGTACTGGAAAAGCACAGCAGGTCAGGCAACATCCGAGGAGCAGAAGAATGGACGATTTAGGCATAAGCCATTCATCAGGAATTAGGCTTGTGAGTCGGGCAGAGTAACAAAGCTGAAGCCAGGTGCCAACTCGCAGACACCTCCTCCTACAGACCACGATCACAAACTCTCCTCCCCTCAACAAACCATCATCTCGCAGACCATTCACAATCTCATCAGCTCTGGGCATCTCCCATCCACAAACTTCAACCTCATTGTCTGTGAACTGCGCACTCCCCAATTCTACCTCGTTCCTAAGATTGACAAACCTGACTGCCCCAGTCGACCTATTGTCTCATCCTGAGCCTCTCCCATCCGAATCATTTACTCCTACGTTGACACAATCCTCTTTCCCCATTTCAGGAAATGCCCACTTACATTCGTGACACCCCAATGGATTTCACCTCCTCCAAGAATTTCGTTTCCCTGGCCCTCAATGCGTCATCTTCACCATGGACATGCAGTCCCTGTACAAATCCATCTGCCATGACAGAAGTCTTCAAGCCTTCCATTTCTTAATCTCACAGCATCCCAACCATTACCTTTCCACTGACATCCTCATCCACTGGTCCTCACAATCAACAACTTCTCTTTCCAATTCTCCCACTTCCTCCATCGAAACTGGTAGCCACGGGCACCTGCATAGGACCTAGCTATGCCTGTCTGTTTGTCAGATACGCGGAACCGTCCATCTTTCGCAGTTACACAGGCACCATCCTCCATCTGTACCTCCTCTACATTGATGAATGTTTGGTGCCACTTGGTGCTCCAACGAGCAGGTTGAATTGCTAACCAACTTTACCAACACCTTCCACTCCGACCTCAAATTTATCCGGATCAGCTTGGCAAATTCGCTCAACTTCCTGGACCTCTCCATCACCGACTCTGGCGACTGACTAATTACAGACATATACTACAAGCCCAACGACTCCCACATGTATCTAGACGACATCTCCTCCAACCCTATCTCGTGTAAGAAGACCATTCTTTATTCCCAATTCCTCCACCTCCAGCACATCTGTTCCCAGGATGACCAATTACACCTCAGAAAGAGACAGTTGGTCTCCTTCTTCCACGATCACAAATTGCCTTCCCACGTGGTTGACAGCGCACTCAAGTTCATCACCTCTATTTCACACACCACCACCCTTGAAGCCACCCCTCTCAACGCAACAAGGACAGGACCACCTGGTGCTCACTTTACACCCCATCAACCTCCGCATAAACGCAGCATATTCTGTCGCTGATGCCACCTCCAAACAGACACCACCAACAGAGATGTGTTTCGCTACCCAGCCCTTCCAACATTCCGTAAAGACCATTCCCTCAATGACCCCCTCTTCAGGTCCACACATCCCCCCACCAGTCCACAACCCTCTCCTGGCACCTTTCACTGCCACCAAAGGAAGGGTGAAACTAGCACCCATATCACTCCCCTCACCTCAGCCAAGGCCCGAAGGGATCATTCCACATCCATTAGAAATTCACCTGTACAGCTACCAATGTCATCTACTGAATCCGTTGCACGCAGTGTGGTCTCCTCTACATCAGGGAGACAGGAAAACTTCTTGCAGATCATTTCAGAGAACATCTCTGGGACACCTGCACCCACCAACTTCACCGTCCCGTGGCTGAACACTTCAACTCCCCCTCCTACCCCATCAAAGACATACAGGTCCTGGATGTCCTCCACTGCCAACCGTTACCACACACCGCCTGTAGGAGGAACACTACACATTCCGCCTTGGGACTCTAACACCACACGGGATAAATGTGAATTTGAACAGTTGCTTCATTTCCCCTCCCAAAAGCACAAGCCTTCAACTCGGCACCGCCCTCTCAACCCATTCCAACACTGCCATTTCTAACCTATTATCTTCTACCTCCTATTCATCCATCTATTGCTTTCCAGCTATTTCCCCTTAACCCCACACCACTTCCATTTATTTCTCAGCCCCGACTCACAAGCCTTATTCCTGCTGAAGGGCTTAAGTCTGAAACCTGAATTATCCTGCTGCTCGGATGTTACCTGATCTGCTGTGCTTTTCCAACATCACACTACCAACTCTGATCTCCAGCATCTGCTGCCCTAACTTTATCCTTGGAATTATCAATGACCGGAGAGTGCAAATATCCCTCGATTGCAGTGATCACAGTGTGACTGAGTTTTCCATTTATTTTGGGTGAGGGCAGGCTGCATCTGAGACGAGCGATTAACATCTAAACAACGGGACTGGTATCAGATAGCGAAGTCAGGGTGGGCTGAAGTGAAGTGGAAAATTCTGTCAGAAGATGGGTCAGTACAACTGCATCACATCACCCAGACTGTAAAAGACATGCAGAAGGAGAAAATCAACTTCAGTATAAGCACAATGACAGGTCAAGTGGAAAGGAGACAATACAACACACTTCGGTGCAATGGAATTATTTATGTGAAAGGTTTCGATATATAAGCGACACCTTTACATATGGACTGCCATCACATTGGAAAAAGGAATTCCCTGCAGTATAACGGCGACATTTGCCTGTTGACATCACAATGTTGAGAGACACTGACATAGTTTCTTCTGTAGCAACGTGGCCGAGTAAAAGCATGATCGTCCCATCAACCAGAATTCAATACTTCAAAGCTCTCCTCTGCACTGTACAACTTGTTTGCTGCTTCTGTAGTCAGATCTCAATCGCTTCACTGTGTATCTTCTTCTGCTTCCTGCTTCATGGAAACACTTGAAACGTGAATAAATCCACTTTCCACTTTCACTAATCTTTTGCAACTTCCGAGTTGGCACAGGTACGAGTGACCGATTGGCCTTCTCGAGCGTTCTCACTCTGGTATGATCTGAATGATAAAGTACACTGTATCTAATCTGCAGAATGTCCCCACGCGGGATGGTGCTGTTTATCCCATCCCCGTGGACTGAGCTGTCTCGATTGGCAGAGTATTCAGCCATTTCCCTCCACTTGCAGGCATTATGACGGGATGTAAATGCGGATATGCTCTGAAGCTTCCTCTCACGGGCACAGCCAGGTGCAAGAGCGCCGCTGGAACTTAGCAACTTTGATTGCGAACTTCCTCCAAATATCATTTCTTTGAGAGAGAGAGAATCGTGCTGAGCTGGTGGGAAAGAGAGAAATGGGCTGTGAACTCTCTTCCCTCAGTAAAATTCAAATAAGTGCATTTTTGTGCTGCCCATTTGATGTTCAGAATCAATCTTCGCAGAATATTCCAGCAGAAAGGCTTTTGTTTCAGAGGCGTCGGTTTCTTTGCTGCAATCGGGCATCAGTTAACATCTGAGTCTCAACTGTCCTAGATGAAGTGACTCCGTATGAAACCCTCACTCACTGAGAACCATCCTCACAGCCAGGAGCTGCGGGTGCAGGCAGTCCAAAGAGGAAGGGAGGATTATTTCTCCCTCAGCCCCTCTGTCACAGCGACAGGGAGAGGGACGGCAGAAACGTGTGACATCATTCACGTGCCGACAGAAGCCGTTCAGCCCATCGAGTCCACGGTAAATCTCTATCGCTTTCTTCTCTCTGAGGTTATTCATCATCAGTGCTGCTTGTTCTAATAATAGGGAACTGTGTCTGTCTGGAAATGCTGTCTCCAACATACTGAACCACATGTCATTCACGGCTGTTCATTTCACCGGAGGACCCTGCTGTGTGACACAGCCTGGGGAATAACTGCAAGGCATCATGTGCATGGTACATGCTACAACTGACTTTTCTCATCTTCGCCAGTGTATTCCCAGCTCAGGCAAATGACTTTGCGAATCAGGTCATAACAGACCGACAGAGAACAGCAAAAAAAATCTTCCATACCTTCAAACGTGGGTTTCCTCAAATGTATAAATGTGGCAGATGCATCTATTTCAGATACCATTGAGTGTACTGACGCAGAAGGCTCATCAATATGCAATGTGAAGAATGGAGCACTGTTATAGTGACACTCTTGCAGTTGCAGTGCATACACTGAGAGCTGGAATTGTCATCGAGCAGAGGATGCTTTTCATTCATTAATTTCTGGATTATGCGCTCACCACGATCCCTCTGGGCCGTTCTGTTATCGCTGACCACAGCAGTTTCACGCAGTCTTCATGTTTTTGTAGCATGTACCTTAGAGGATGACGTCAAAAGATCTTCACTGTTATTGTCTGATACACTGTGGCACAGATGTGTCCCAGCTGTGTCAATATAACCACTCTGTAACTTCCCCAATTCTGCTGTTTTAATTACAAATGCAATCAGAATCACAAAATATGTCACACTGCAGACTGAGGCCATGCAGCCCACCTTCGCTCTGCTAGCTCCACGCAACGAGGAAATGACTGTGTTTTGATTGATTGATTGTCACATGTACCTAAGTACAGTGAAAAGCGTTGTTTGCGATTGGTAAAGGCGGATCATATTAAGCAAGGACATGCAGATCACTGCGTGAGGAAAGCAAAATTTGACCAGACTTAGGAATTCTGGTTACTCCGTATCGGACGTGCGCTCAGCAAAATCCACATTGGCAAGATAGCATTCTTTCAAGTTAGACAATCCATTTCTCAGAGCAGCAATGGCCGAGAAGAAGCAGTTCTTGAACTTGCTTGTGTACGTTTTCAAGCTTTGGAATCTTTATCTGAAACCGATCTCATCGAAATCATATCTTCACAGTCAAAAATGGAGTAGTGTGCCAAATTGCAAGGCTTATCCGCAATGTGAACCCGAGAGCTCTCGCACGTATGTCACCTGTCTGAGGCAATATCACACCCGAGATAAACGATCCAGAACGGCGCCAGATATGGTAACCAGAAATCTGGTGAGTTTGTTGGTTAACTAAGGCTATTTCTGCTGTTTCAGAGTGAAAGAAGCACAGAGTCTTATTAACAGCTCCTTTCCATTCTGACTCGCTTCTCCCAGGAGGCTGTGCTAACTGCTTTCCCGGAACAGGGCGGTCTTCATTGAGAACTGGACTAACTCATTTTCCATTGTCACGCAGTGTTGGTGGACAGCAGCTTGAACGTGGTCTTCAGCTCCCTATCAAACAAGAGTTTGTGGAGCGGGGTAAGCATCTGGCGGAAGTGGGAAGTATGGGAATTCTGGAAAGGTGTAGAAAAGGGAGATCGTGCATGCACATGAAATCATCTTTAGGGAACCATTGTCCAAATAATGCCAACTGAGAGAGCTAGAAAATGCAGAACTGCGAGGAAAGAGTGAATGTCTCCCCATTATTCAGGAACAGTGTCTGTGCTTCTCGAAGTCACAGGGAGGCTTCTGCTGTCTGAATCAGCATGGGATGTTACTGCAGCGAGTCCCATCGCTCACGCAGCTGCTGTGCATACATTTTCCACGTTGCCTCCAGTTCACATCAAAGATTACACAGCTCATATCATCCTAGAGTGACAGGGAAGAGAAGGAAGCGATTCAGACCATCATCTTAACACAACCTGGGAATAAATTGGATGTGGGAGAGCGGACAGTCTCGACTTGTTCCAGCATTTACAATCTTGGTCCGTTTGGCAACAAAAGCAGGAAGCAGGAACTGTTTATCTTGCTTCTTAAAACAGGTGATTAAATTTTGAAGAGCATAGATATTTCTCCCTGGTGTTCATGAAATGATCAAGAGCAGAATACGGTTCCCTGAGTATGGTCTGACTTCTGGGTTATGGGCCCAGGGCACTCCCACTGTGATATTCTGTTCACAAGAGCTGACCACATGGAAAGAAATGACACAGTGACAAGATCGATTGAATCGGATTCTGTGAAAAAACAGAAGCCGATGGAATGAAAAGCGCCATGAGAGCGAGAATAAAACATTATATGTGAGGAAGTTGTTTTCCAGATTCGAGGAGAGTGCACAGTGCTGTTTCCAGGGGTCAATATCTAGATAAGTCGACTGAATCAGTATCGACTGTTATTGTACTGGATCTTTTGTACAATGTTGCAAAAGTACGGGCCTTTTGTATCGAGGAGACAACTTCAAAATCCTCAATGATGCAAAACACACAAATTAGGTGAACAACAAAGCAACTGCAGAAACTCGTGTTACGTCATGGGGTAAACGTCCCGGCTCAACCTTTGCTCAAATTCGCTCTCTGTCAACTTCCTGAGCAAGAGATTCGAACAGTGAATGGTCTATGTTAATAAACACTGCTCAAATCTCACAACTTCAGTATTTAATACGCCCCTACATGTATGTCTGACAACAGTAATTGCTCCCTCACTGTGTTACTTCAGCACACGTAGAGAAAAAATACACATGAGAACAACAGTCACATATGTGATGGGGATTTGACTCGATGCACACCTCTTCCCACCCTACCTCTTGCACACCTCTTCCCACCCTACCACTTGCAAAAATGCCATCCCGTATTCCCAATTCCTCCGCCTCCGCCGGACCTGTTCCCAGGGGGACCAGTTCCGCCACAAAACACACTAGAAGGCCTCCTTCTTTAGAGAACGCAATTTCCCTTCCCACGTTGTTAAAGATGCCCTCCAACGCATCTCGTCTACATCCCGCACCTCCGCCCTCAGACTCCACCCCTCCAACCGTAACAAGGATAGAACGCCCCTGGTGCTCACCTTCCACCCTACAAACCTTCGCATAAACCAAATCATCCACTGTCATTTCTGCCACCTGCAAACAGACCCCACCACCAGGGATATATATTCCTAAACCTAACCCTCCCCTTTCGGCATTCCACAAAGACCGTTCCCTCTGTGACTACCTGGTCAGGTCCACGCCCCCCTTCAGCCCACCCTCCAATCCTGACACTTTCCCTGCCACCGCAGGAACTGGAAAACCTGTGCCCACACCTCCTCCCTCACCTCTCTCCAAGGCCCTAAAGGAGCCTTCCATATCCATTAAAGTTTTACTTGCACATTCACTAATATCATTTATTGTATCCGTTGCTCCTGATGCGGTCTCCTCTACATTGGGGAGACTGGGCGCCTCCGAGCAGAGCGCTTTAAGGAACATCTCCGGGACACCCGCACCAATCAACCGCACCACCCTGTGGCCCAACATTTCAACTCCCCCTCCCAGCCTGCCGAGTACATGGAGGTCCTGGGTCTCCTTTACCGCCGCTTCCTCATCACCAGACGCCTGGAGGAAGAACGCCTCATCTTCCGCCTCGAAGCACTTCAACCCCAGGGCATCAATGTGGACTTCAACAGTTTCCTCATTTCCCCATCCCCCACCTCACCCTAGTTCTAAACTTCCAGCTCAGCACTGTCCGCATGACTTGTCCGGAATTGTCCTACCTGCCTAGCGCCTTTTCCACCTATCCACTCCACCCTCTCCTCCCTGACCTTTCACCTTAATCCCCTCCCCCAAAACATGCATTGTGCTCCATGCAACTTTCTCCCCACCCCCACCCTCCTCTAGTGTATCTCTCCACACTTCAGGCTCACAGCGTTAATTGCTGATGAAGGGATTCTGCCTGAAACCTCGATTTCGAAGCTACTCGGATGCTGCCTGAACTGCTGTGCTCTTCCTGCACCACTAATCCAGAATCTGGTTTCCCGCATCTGCGGTCATTGTTTTTACCGCCTTGCAGTTATTCCCCACGCTGTGTCACACAGCAGGGTCCTCCGGTGAAATGAACAGCCGTGAATGACATGTAGTTCAGTCTGTTGGAGACAGCATTTCGAGATAGATACAGTTCCCTATTATTAGAACAAGCATGATGAATAATCTCAGAGAGAAGCAAGTGACAGAGATTTACCGTGGACTCGATGGGCTGAACGGCTTCTGTCGGCACTTGAATGACGTCACACGTCTCTGCCATCCCTCTCCCTGTCGCTGTGACAGAGGCGCTGAGGGAGAAATAATGGCTCTTTTTAATCCTCCCTTCCGCTTTGGACTTTCTGAAGCCTCGCAGCTCCTGGCTGTGGGGATGGTCCTCAGTGAGTGAGGGTTTCATTCGGAGTCACTTCATCAGGGACAGTTGGGACTCAGATGTTAACTGATGCCCGATTGCAGCAAGGAAACTGACGCCTCTGAAACAAAAGCCTTTCTGTTGGATTGTTCTGCGAAGATTGATTCTGAACATCAGATGGGCAACACAAAAATGGACTTATTTGAATTCTACTGAGGGAAGAGAGTTCACAGCCCATTTCTCTCTTTCCAACCAGCTCAGCACCTTTCTCTCTCTCTCAAATAAATGATTTTTGGAGGAAGTTCGCAATCGATGTCGCTAAGTTCCAGCGGCGCTCTTGCACCTGGCTGTGCCCGTGAGAGGAAGCTTCAGAGCATATCCGCACTTACATTCCGTCATAATGCCTGCAAGTGGAGGGAAATGGCTGAATACTCTGCCAATAGAGACAGCTCAGTCCCCGAGGATGGGATAAACAGCACCGTCCCAGTGGGAACATTCTGCAGATCAGACACATTCCACTTTATCATTTAGATCATACCAGAGCGAGAGCGCTCGAGAAGTCCAAGCGGTCGCTCGTACCTGTGCCAACTCGGGAGTTGAGAAAGATTGGTGAAAGTGGAAAGTGGATTTGTTCACGTTTCAAGTGTTTCCATGAAGCAGGAACCAGAAGATACACAGTGAAGTGATTGAGATCTGACGACAGGAGCAGCAAATAAGTTGTACAGCACAGGGGAGAGCTTTGAAGTATTGAATTCTGGTTGATGGGACGATCATGCTTTTACTCGGCCATGCTGCTACAGAAGAAACCATGTCAGTGTCTCTCAACATTGTGATGTCGCAGGCCAATATCGCCATTATACTGCAGGGAATTCCTTTTCCCAATGTGAGGGCAGTCCATATGTAAAGGTGTAGCTTATATATCGAATCATTTCACAGAAATAATTCCACTGCACGTCAGTGTGTTGTATTGTCTCCTTTCCACTTGACCTGTCCTTGTGCCTGCACTGATGTTGATTTTTTCCTTCTGCCTGTCTCTTACAGTCTGGATGATGTGATGCAATTGTACTGTTCCATCTTCTGATAGAATGTTCCACTTCACTTCAGCCCGCCCGAACTTCGCTATCTGATACCATTCCCGTTGTTTAGATGGTAAGCGCTCGTCTCAGATCCAGCCTGCCCTCACCCAAAATAAATGGAAAACTCAGTCACACTGTGATCACTGCAAGCGAGGGATATTTTCACTCTAAGGTCATTGATAATTCCAAGGATAAAGTTAGGACTGCAGATGCTGGAGATCAGAGTTTGTAGTGTGATGCTGGAAAAGCACAGCAGATCAGGTAGCATCCGAGGAGCTGGAGATATTAGGTTTCAGGCTTAAGCAATTCATCTGGAATAAAGCTTGTGAGTCGGGGCTAAGAGATAAATGGAAATGGTGTGGGGTTAAGGGGAAATAGTTGGAAAGCAATAGATGGATGAATAGGAGGGAGAAGAATATAAGTCAGAAATAGCAGTGATGGAATGGGTCGAGAGGGCGGTGCCGAGTTGAAGGCTTGGGTTTGGGGGAGGGGAAAGGAGGTAACTGTTCAAATTCACATTTATCCCGTGTGGTGTTATGGTCCCAAGTCGGAATGTGTGGCGTCCATCCTCCAGGCGTTGTGTGGTAACGGTTTGGCAGTGGAGGAGTTCCAATACCTGTATGTCTTTGTTGGGGTAGGAGGGGGAGTTGAAGTGTTCAGCCATGGGACAGTGAAGTTGGTGGGTGCGGGTGTCCCAGAGGTGTTCTCTGAAATGATCTGCAAGAAGTTTTCCTGTCTCCCTGACGTAGAGGAGACCACACTGGGCGCAACGGATTCAGCAGATGACATTGGTAGCTGTACAGGTGAATTTCGAATGGATGTGGAATGATCCCTTCGGGCCTTGGCTGAGGTGAGGGGAGTGATGTGGGTGCTTGTTTCGCCCTTCCTTTGGTGGCAGTGAAAGGTGCCAGGAGAGGGTTGTGGGCTGGTGGGGGCATGTGTGGACCTGAAGAGGGGGTCATGGAGGGAATGGTCTTGACGGAATGTTGGAAGGGCTGGGCAGCGTAATATATGTCTGGTCGTCGTGTCTGTGTGGAGATGGCATCAGTGGCAGAATATGATGCGTTTATGCGGTGTTTGATGGGATGTAAGGTGAGAACCAGGTGGTTCTGTCCTTGTTGAGTTGAGAGGCGTGGCTTCAAGGGTGGTGGTGTGTGAAATAGAGGTGATGAACTCGAGAGCGCTGTCAACCACGTGGGAAGGCAATTTGTGATCGTGGAAGAAGGAGACCAACTGGTTCTTTCTGAGGTGTAATTGGTCATCCTGGGAACAGATGTGCTGGAGGTGGAGGAATTGGGAATAAAGAATGGCGTTCTTACCCGAGATAGGGTTGGAGGAGATGTCGTCTAGATACATGTGGGAGTCGGAGGGCTTGTAGTATATGTCTGTAATGAGTCAGTCGCCAGAGTCGGTGATGGAGAGGTCCAGGAAGGTGAGAGAAGTAGCCAGGATGATCCAGATAAATTTGAGGTCGGAGTGGAAGGTGTTGGTAAAGTTAGTGAGCAATTCAACCTCCTCGTTGGCGCACCAAAGTGGCCCCAAGCATTCATCAATATAGCGGAGGATCAGGTGGAGGATGGTGCCTGTGTAACTGCGAAAGATGGACAGTTCCGCGTATCTGACAAACAGGCAGGCAGAGCTAGGTCCTATGCGGGTGCGCATGGCTACCAGTTTCGATGGAGGAAGTGGGAGAATTGGAAAGCGAAGTTGTTGATTGTGAGGACATGTTCAGCCAGGTGGATGAGGATGTCGGTGGAAAGGCACTGGTTGGGATGATGTGAGATTAAGAAATGGAAGGCTTGCTGACTTCTGTCACGCAGATGGATTTGTACACGGACTGGATGTTCATGGTGAAGATGACGCGTTGTGGGTCAGTGAAAACAAATTCTTGGAGGAGGTGAAGTGCATAGGGGTGTCACGAATGTGTCACGAGCGGGCATTTCCTAAACTGGGGAGAGATGATTGTGTCGAGGTCGGAAGAGATTATTCGGATGGGACAGGCTCAGGATGAGAGAATAGGTCGACTGGGGCAGTCAGGTTTGTGAATCTTAGGAAGGAGGTAGAATCGGGAATTCCGCGGTTCACGGACAATGAGGTTGAAGGTTGTGGATGGGAGATGCCCAGAGCTGATGAGATTGTGGATGGTCTGCGAGATGATGGTTTGTTGAGGGGAGGAGAGTTTGTGATCGTGGTCTGTAGGAGGAGGTGCCTGCGAGTTGGCACCTGGCTTCAGCTTTGTTCCTCTGCCCGACTCACAAGCCGAATTCCTGATGAATGGCTTATATCTAAATCGTCCATTTTTCTGCTCCTCGGATGTTGCCTGACCTGCTGTGCTTTTCCAGTACAACACTCTCCACTCATTCGTTGTTACTGTCTCATTTCACACTCCCAGGTCCATGCTGTCTGTTTGATTCTACTGAGCACTGTTCTCATGAACTCCGACAAAATCTGCCAATCTGAAACAAAAACAGAAATTGCTGTTAAATCACAGGTGTGCTGTTTTTGTTTGATTTTCAGCATCAGCAATTTTTTTCATCTTGTTTTCTTATTTTCTGCCAATATGATTTTGCTAAAGATTACGTTAAATGTTTTAAATATGACTGTGCTGGAACGGCCAGATTCCACCAGCTGGCTACTTTTATTTGGTTCACGTGACCAATGCCTTTCCATTTGGTCACCGCACCCTACAGCTGCACTGCATATAAATTGACAAAATTGTGGCATTCTCTCGGATTGGTAATCAGGAGCGAGATTGATTGAAATATTGAAAACTTAAGATAAACTGATAAAATACGGGATATAAAACGGGAAACTGAAAGGGAAAGAGAGAACAGCGAATGATAATTTTTTGACAAAACTGAAATATAATTGCTCAAGATTCAGAAAGTTCTTTCATCCACAAACATACCATAATATGGAATGTAATTTTTGGGACAACCAATGCAAGCAGATTGCAAAAATCTTAGTTTTAAAGTCTTGCTGCAACTGTTTTGGTTTTAATGAACGCACACATGGGATTCAGTGCTGCAATGATCTGCTAAAATTGACAAGGAAATCCTTGGCTTCGAGGATACGTGGGGAATGTTGACTGATTCATCCCAGTAATGGCAGGACTATCCTTTGGAAGCGTATGAGTAAATTCTTTCAATGTTCCATGGAGTTTCGACTGAGTGGTGAAGGTAATGTCTCCATTCACTAATTAATCATTCAGTAAAACTCAACACAGCGACTCATGAAATGATGAACAAATTGAACAAGAACACGAACATCCGATACACAATAGCTACGAGAATTACTATGCGAAAACGGTTGATTTCAGATTCACGGTGGCCTTTAGTGATAGCATTTACTGTCCAGAACCAGTCTGCATTGGAATGATGGGAGACACCCTATGAAGTACTTGAACTTCAGTCGCCTTTAGAAATAGCTGAGACTGACTCAGGACATGGGCATTTCGAGATGTTGGCCTTACAAACCTTTCAGACATTCCGTGGAAGAAGAAAGGAAGACATAGAAAATTCTCGTCTCCATCGAGACGATGTTCATGAACTGGATAGATAGTAATTTACCTTATTGGAGTTTATAAATAGAGGCGTCATATTTAAAAAGCAAAGAGTTCATAGCGTAACTGTAAAATCTTTTTGTCACTCTCAGTGGGAACATTGTGTGTAATCCTTGTCCTCATTCTCCACCAAAAACATGTGAAGAAGTTAGAAAGGGCACAGACGCTGTTTCCTGGAGAGCAAGATATTAGAAAGCCAAGTGACGTTGTTTACTGAGACATAACAATATCAGAAAGGATACAAACGGGATGATAGAAAGAATGGAGGAGTTTATTCACGAGATTTGGAAATGCTGGATGCACAAACACGCAAGTTTGATGTAAACAAATGAGATGTTCACATAACGCGAGGTTTGAATGAGTAAATCGGAGAAAGTCCCTCTTTTGAGTGAATCAATAACTTTCGTTAGAGCTTGAAAACCATTAGTGAATGATTTAGAAAAGTTTGGATGAGAGTTTCTTCCACTCAATAGAGTTATTTTAATCATGAACGACTTTCCAGAAATAAAACATAGAAGCTGATTTCAGATTGTTTTAAAAGATGCACGATCAAACGTACGAGGAGAGAATATACCATTGAGTGAAAGTCAGTGTGGTTGCGTGACAATTTAGAATTTGTTGACTTCAGACACAAAGATATTTCATGAACACGTACAACTGAATAAGACTGAGTATAACAAGTTCATGGAGTGGTAAGGTGTGGCGTATTGTTCAAGGTGAAACTCTGAAAATGGAGTTGATGTCGTAAAATAACTGCAGACGGAAGTGATATCCTAATGAGTCGGAATTGAATCGTCACTTGGAGAGGCAACACCGACTTTAAAGATTTGACCACATTCACATGATGTTATGTACATTTCGTACATTCTTAACTCCACCCAAGAAATCCACCAAGAAGACTCTGTCCTTTTGTATTGTTAACCCTCTGTACTTCTCTGCAGCACGCCAGTTAAGATAAAATATGCTCAGACCAAAATTCAATTCAATACAATATTCAAACGGTCCTATGTGATTTCTTTTTTTATTTTTGCAACAACCTTTGTGTTTTTGCAACAAACTGTGAAACATGAAACCAGTTCAACTTCTATTTTCCCGGAATTTAACGCAGTGCACATGGGAAACGTTATCCATCTGCTGAAAAATCACTTTCGGCTCTCTCTACACACATGTCTCTTCACGTTTTAGATACTTGGAGTATGTTTGTAGATCAAGGAGTCATTATCCAGAAGAGGTTGTTTCTCAATCCACAAACACGGGTATTTTCCCATAAACTTGGCTTTGCTCAATATCACCTTCTGTCCGTATCCCTCAACACGACGACAAAGTGAAGCTGCTCCATGTGAGACTCAAAATTAAACCTTCGGCACAGCACACCCCACTATACTTAAACAGAGAGACCGTGTACTGGTCACCTTCAGCACAGGAGCAACACATTAATGCTTACCTCCACATTCCTGGTTTTACCTTAACGTTTGGGAAACCGAGTTTCTCTGATTCCATGGCTAGTAACGGGGATTATATGATCATCTTCACCAGTGGTTCAGTCCCTGAGTGAGGAAAGTGGTGAGGTACTCATTGTAAAGATGGGTAGATTGATGAAATGTACAATTTCATCTTTTGCCTTCACTAACCCATGAGCTTTTTATTTTGTTTTGCATCTGTAAAAATCTTAAAATCTTCATCTTGAACAGACTCAATAACAGGTCTCCATTGTGTCTCTGGCATCAAATTTCAAAATGTAAACCCCCTCTGAATTCTTCCACCTCAGTCCACTGTTTGGGAAGTGTTCCTGTGGTGGGAAATGCACTTCCCCGTGTGTCACCTGCTGCTCCCAGCATGCGCACTGGCACTGCACTCATTTTCCTTCTGACACTTGCTCACTGTGTTGCTGTGATCATACAGTGACTTGGTGTCACACAGTGCAGGAAAATGATACAGATCAAGGTTTTTGCATTGTTGCCTTCAATTGTCAGTTTAGCCTTATTTTGGATTTTGAAATTGTCTGTTCTGTACACAAGTGCGTGTCAAAAACATCTGAGCGGAAGTTAGGTGTTCCGAATAATGACATTGAGCACTATGCACTCTCCTCCAGTCTGGAAAACAATTCCTCACAGGCAATTTAATAGACAATTTACAGCAGGTGCAGGAGTAGGCCATTCTGCCTTCGAGCCAGCACCACCATTCATTATGATCATGGCCTGAACATCCTCAATCTGTATCCTGTTCCTGCCTTATCCCGATAACTCTTGATTCCACTATCCTTAAGAGCTCTATTCAACTCTTTATTGAAAGAACACCTCCTGCTGTCTCGGGTTCTTCATTCCGTTGACTTCAAATCTTCACAGAATTCAACAGACCTTGTTACATATTCATTTCCTCATTTTTGTTCAGATCACTGTGTGCATTGTGTGACAGTGGGAGTGCACTTGCCCCACAACCCAGGGGTCAGACCATAGTCTTGGAACCGTACTATGTTATTTATCATTTTACCAACACCAGGGAGAAATATCTGCTGCTCTGCATAATTTACCCAATTCAATTATTCATAAGGTCAGAGCTGCCCCACGCTCTGTGACGTGGTGGCCGAGAGGTTAAGGCTTTGGACTGCTAATCCATTGTGGTCTGCACGCGTGGGTTCTAATCCCACTCTCGTCGCTGTCATCAACGGCATTTCCGTGGAGCTGTTTTCAGATATACACAGCTGTTGTATTGGAACGCTAATGGTCAGTTTATATGCATTGACGCTATTCCAAAATTTCCAAGAATGGTTTTAGCCTGTTGACTAAACTGTGTTGAAATGTAGGTTGCATAGGGATTAATGAAAGGGAGCGCGGTTTCCTTTTGCAAATCAAGTTGCTGTGAACGTTTTTTCGTATGAAAGACATCCAGGATAATCAAATAACGAGAGCTGCGAAGTGCATGTTTATGCAAAGGAATTCTTAATGAACGTTTTGTCAAATGAAATCTGAAGGAGGTTGAGTAGAAGTAATTCATCCTGGTGAGAAGAGCACAGCGAGATAGCACAAAATGATGGCGATACTTCAAAGGGGCAGGGCGTGGGTGTACGGGCACTGAGGACTGGCTGTAAATGCATAGTGGAGAATTGCCAATGTTGGTGCCGTGCATGGGCACGGAAAGGCTGACACATTGATCTCGCCCTCGCCCCTTGCTCTCGCCATTGATGAATGCTGGACATAAGGCACAGATAAACACAAGATGTGGGAAGCAAGCTCCCTCTCGTTATACACACACTGGATGCATCACATTGAACTATGAACAACTGGAGAAATCAGCATGTTACCTTTAGGGAGTGAAACTAAACTGTGGATCAATGACCGCAGATTCATGCAAAATAAACATGAAAAATAATTTAAAATGTAGGGTGAAGGTTTGCTTGCTCAGCTGTAGCTTTGATATCCAGACGTTTCATTACTTGGCTAGGTAACATCATCATCAGTGGCGACCTCCAAGTGAAGAGAATCTGTTGTCTCCTGCTTTCTATTTATATTTTTCTCCTCGATGGGGTTCCTGGGGTTTGTGGTGATGTCATTTCCTGTTCGTTTTCTGAGGGGTTGATAGATGGCATCTCGATCTATGTGTTTGTTTATGGCGTTGTGGTTGGAGTGCCAGGCCTCTATGAATTCTCAGGCGTGTCTTTGATTAGCCTGTCCCAGGATAGATGTGTTGTCCCAGTAGAAATCGTGGTATTTTTAATCCGTGTGTAGGGCTACGAGGGAGAGAAGGTCGTGTCTTTTTTTGGCGAGCTGGTGTTCGTATATCCTGGTGGCTAACTTTCTTCCTGTTGTCTTACGTAGTAGTTGTGACAGTCCTTGCATGGAATTTTGTATATGACGTTGGTTTTGTCTTTGGTTCTGGTTCTTTTAAGTTTGTTAGTTTTTGTTTGTGAGTGTTGGTGGGTTTGTGTGCTACTAGGATTCCGAGGGGTCTTAGTAGTCTGGCTGTCATGTCTGAAACTTCTTTGATGTATGGTAAGGTGGTTATGGTTTCTGGCTGTGTTTGGTCTGCTTGTCGTGGTTTGTTCTTGAGGAAAGTGTGGACTGTATTTTTTGAGTATCTGTTCTTCTCGAATACATTGTAAAGGTGGTTTCCCTCTGTTTTCCGAAGTTCGTTTGTGCTGCAGTGTCTGGTGGCTCGTTGGAATACTGTTCTGACGCAGCTTCGTTTGTGTGTGATGGGATGGTTGCTGGTGTAGTTAAGTATTTGGTCAGTGTTTGTCGGTTTTCTGTATGCACAGGTTTGTAGTTCTCCGTTGTCCTTTCTTTCTACTGTGTCATTCAGGAATGCGAGTTTGTTGTCGGTTTCTTCTTCCTTGTTGAACTTTATGCCTGTGAGAGTGTTGTTGATGATGTTAAATGTCTTTACTATCTTTTTTCGTTTTGTGATGACAAAGGTGTCATCTGCGTAGCGGACCCAGATTTTGGTTTGATTGTTTCTAGGGCTGTTTGTTCTAGTCTTTGCATTACCGCTTCTGCTCTGAATCCTGATAGCGGAGGTCCTATGGGTGGGCCATTGGGGGTTTGTTTGTAGACGATGTTGTTGAAATTGTAGTCGGTGGTGAGGCACAGATCGACAAGCTTCATGATGTTTTCGTTGGTAATGTGATTGATGGTGGTTGGTGTGTGTGATGGTCTCTTCTAAAAGAGTGTTTCCTTTGCCATGTCGATGTTGATGAAGGTGAACAGTGCTATTATGTCGAATGAGACCATTGCTTCCCTTCCTCTACTTTGGTGTTTTTGATGATTTTTAGGAATTCCTGGGTGGAGTGGATGGAGTGCTGTGAATCTTCTATGAGGTATTTCAGTCTTGCGTGTAGTTCTGTCAGTCTGTAATTTGGTGCTCTGGGTAATGAGACTATGGGTCTGAGGGAGCTCCTGGTTTATGGATTTTTGGTAGTCCGGTTCGACTTGGCCAACACATTGATCCTGCGACAGTCTAAGCAAAGACACGCCAGAGAATTCCCAGAGGCCTGGCACTCCAACAACAATGCCATAAACAAACACATAGATCAAAAAGCCATCTATCTATCAACCCCGCAGAAAACAAACCGGAAATGACATCACCACAAACCCCAGGAACCCCATCCAGGAGAAAGATATGAATAGAAAGCAAGAGACAACAGCTTCGCTTCACTTGGAGATCGCCCCTAATGATGTTACCGAGCCAGATAATGAAACGTCTGGATATCAAACCTACAGCTCAGCGAGCAAACCTAAACCCTAAACCTCAACCTGAGCTACAAACCTTCACAAACCTTGCGAATTAAAGTATCTTTATACGCATATCATTAATAGAAAGAAGAAGACATCACATTGGTTGAAAGAAGAAGACATCACATTTTAAGATAGATGACAACGTAACCAATTTTGTTTTGAAATTGAGATTTATTTGGTCATTTTACACAGTGAACAAGTTCATTTTAAATAATGCAAACCACATTCTCTCACCTGGAATAAAAGTGTGATTTCAATATAAACATTGTCCTTGCTAACTCGCAGTTACTCAACATGAAAAATAGGATGTAATGTTTATTAAGCATAGATCAATTAGCACCATTATCTTACTTTGGATTGACTGTAGTATGCACATGCTAAGTAAGGTTTAAGAAAGAATGACTTTTGGAAATAATGATTCGGTGGTGACTAAAAATAATATTAGCTTCTCATGATGTGGATAGTCCACCAATGGTTCCAGTGGTGGAAATGTTCAGTGGGAAGTATTTCTATGATGGTATAGACGTATGTGCGCCGCCAGGGATGGGAGCTCCCACTTCATCTGGAACAGCGTCTTTTGACGTGGACCAGGGAGCATTGTGGCATCCGTCTGGGAGTTCCAACCACACCTGCTGCAACTTCCATTGGCATGGAGCAGCTGGGAGCATTGGCACATCCGAATGCAAGATCTGACCTCATTTGGAGCAGCTTCAGTTGGCCTGGAGCAGGGAGCTTTGGGAGATCATTCTGGGAGCTCCACTCTCACCTGGAGCAGCTTTTAATGACATGTAGCAGCAGGGAGCATTGGGACATCAGAATGTTAGATCCCACCTCAACTGGACCACTTCTATTGACATGGAGGACGGAACATTGGGACATCAGACTGGGAGCTCCAACCTCACAAGGATCAGCGTTTAATGACATTTAGCAGCTGGGGGCATTGGGACATCAGAGTGGTAGGTCTAACCTGAACTGCACCACTTCTACTGACATGGAGCAGGGAGCATTGTGACATCAGTCTGGGAGCTCCAACTTCAAGTAGAGCCGCTTCTTTTGACATGGAGCAGCAAGGAGCATTGGAACGTCAGGTTGGGAGCTCCAACATCACCTGGATCAGCTTGTATTTACATGGAAGAGGAGGGAGGATTGGGACATTCGGCTGGGGGAAAGGATATTCAACTATTTTAATCTAAAGTAAAATATGTTTCAACACCTCAGATGTTAATTGATTTATGAAGAATCTTTCCCGGGAAAATAATTAATTCTTTAGATAATAAAGACAAGTCCTGCAAATATTCAACTCAGGAAAACGCATTGGTACAGAGAGAAATGGGAGTGATGATTCATGTCGTTTTCTTTTCATTTCTGGCCGTTTCTGCACTGGATTACATCACCGGAAGGACGTTTTCACTCATTTCCAGCAAATACGGTCAGCTCACTAACGTAATCTAAAGGTGAAAATTAATGGGAATATGTGATGTTATGATTAGGATGGAGTTTACTTCAAATTTTGGTCAAAACGTAGCAAAGTCAGTTGCAATTTCCAAGATCAGCAGTGACCTCATTGATTGGCTGATCAGATTGTGAATGGTCGTTTTTTTGAGGACAATTTGAAGTGAATCAATGATGGTGATTATCTTTGTTCTTTGTTCACCTTGTGACTGTTACTGCTATTGCTCATGTCCTTGTCAACACCACAGCTCTGCAGCGTGTAAAACCTCAGCTGTGCATCTGGCCAGTGGCACAACCATTCGTATAGCTGGCTCCGCATCAGGCGGTTGTAAGTTCAACTTTTACTTTGCGCAAGCGCATTGTGGAGATTCATCACACATCCAACCTAATCATTTTTGTAATGCTGAGGTGGATAATATTTGAAATTTTCATCTTCACGAGCGAAAATTCTTTCACTGTCTTCGATCAGTTAAGCATTACCAAGAGCTATCAGAGTAAAAATCACACAGCACCAGATGGTATTGAACAGACGTATTTGGAAGCACCAGTGTTCCATGCACTGCTTCTTCATCAGGTGTTTGTCAACTGTTGGAATCGAAAATGGCTTTGTCTGATTATTAAATGTATCCACCCCAGTCCAACACCAACACCTCCAAGTCATGGGTACCGTCGACACCACGAACGGTTGGTTAAAGTCCAGATGATCTTCCAAAAGATCGCGCATATTGACACAAACACCAAGTTTCTGCAGTAAAACACCCACCTGATGAAGGAGCGGCTCTCCAACAGCTAGTGCTTCCAAATAAACCTGCTGGACTCTGCCCTGATATTGTGTAATTTTTAACTTTGTCTACTCAATTCAAACACTGGCACTTCCTTATCATAGACAACATCAGTCATGTCCCACCGTTGTCAGAGAAGGCAATCCTGGAAGAGCCTAATACATTGCACATGGGTCCGTTTCATTTTCAGAAAACAACGCACTCAATCGCTGCAGCTCCGGTGGATGAAATGGCAGAAAAGAAATGGCTGAGACTCGGTTTTGACAATATTTTGAAACTTTTTCGGAAGTGGAATCAGAGGAGAATGAAGGATTAACGGTCCGACTGTGCAGAGAGAGGGAAGGCACTATTCCCTTCTTTGAAGAGCTGTGGTATTGACTGATCTAAGGCATGAAACAGATTTCTGGTAGAGCTGCGCTCTCTGCATTAGGAACAAGAAGTCCTGATTTTCTAAACTGTAATGAAACCCAGGCCACTCAGTTAAAGCGCTGAATACTAACCACTAGACCACCAGGGATGAGGGCAGAAGCCGTTGCCCCGTTTCTTCCTAACACAGTTTTTGGAATTATGTCACTGCAGATATGTTTCCCCTCAAAAATGATTGAATTATCGCGTGTTTACAGCACAGATCTGGGTCCCTTCATCTCGTTTCCCAACACTTGGTCTGTAACCTTGTATGCTCTTACATTTCACGTGAGGGCGATTTTCTCTGGAACGTTTTAATCTCGTAAAACACAATAAGTGGGATTAAAGTTTGAGATGGGAACTGAACCCCATTTTTAACCATAGTCTGAAGCACGCAGACACAGTTCCCCAAGTGTGTCACAGGCCTCGGGAGAAAACAAGCAGAAAGTAAGATTTCACCGACTTGTCTGATGTTGTCCCATTTCAGAGTTCAACACCAATGTCTGGTCACAGCAAAGAAAGGAAGCATTCAGCTCCTCCCGTCCCAGTGTTCCTTGCCCATTGTTTCCCCATTACTCTGTAGTTTATACTGCCTCACCTCGTTCTTTCTGCCAAACTTGATTACTGCTCACGCCAGCTATTTCCTGTACTGACGAACGGTTTGCCTCAAGTTCTTGGAATGAAAAACAGGATTGGCCTATTTCAAGCACTTTTCTAGTTTACAAGGACAGTTTTATCACCACTGAGCAAGCACATTGCCAGCTCAGAGAGAAGGTCTCATCCTTTAGAAACTGAAATGCAAAGATGATTGGATAGCCTCAGTGTTTTAAACCAACCAACAAGACCGGAATAGGGCCCAGGGGACCCCGCACAGAAGGATGGGAGTATAGAATGGCGAATTTCATGGTGTCCAGGGTGATGTTAACAGAAATATTCCCTGGTAGTATCGAGATGAGTATTCAGTGATTTCACTGTCATGGCTTGTTAAAGGTTAACGTTTACAGTAATAAATATGAAATACTGCCTGATTTTTCGAAGCAGAATGATGTGTAGCATTCAGAATCGTTTCCCTGCATGACCTAATAAGAGAGCTCAGAAGAGCCAGGAGGAGACATGAGAGCCAGGAGGAAACATTAGATGTTGTTGGCGGATAGGATCAGGGTTAACCCTAAGGCTTTCCATAGGTATGTCAGGAATAAAAGAATGACGAGAGTTAAAGTAGGGCCAATCAATAATAATAGTGGGAAGTTGTGTGTGGAATCAGAGGGGACATGGGATACAATAAATAAATATTTTTCGACAGTGTTCATTATATAAAATGAAAATGTTGGCGAGGAAGATACCGAGATACTTACATCTCGACTCGAAGAGATTGAGGTTCACAAGGAAGAGGTATTAAAAATACTGTAGAGTGTGAAAATAGACAAGTCCTCTGGGCCAGATGGGATCTATCCTAGAATCCTCTGGGAAGCAAATCAAGAGATTGCCGAGCCTGTGCCATTGATCTAGAAATCATCATATTCTACAGGAATAGTGCCTGAGGACTGGAGGATTGCAAATGTGGTTCCCTTGTTAAAGATGGGTAAATGAGACAACCCTGGTAATTACAGACCAGTGAGTCTCACTTCAGCCGTTGGTAAAGCATTGGAAAAGATTATAAGAGATAGGATTTATAATCATCTAGAAAAGAATAATCTGGTCAGGGACAGTCAGCACGGTTTTGTAAAGAGTAGGTCGTGCCTAACGAATCTTATGAGTTTTTTGTCAAAGTGACCAAACAGGTGGATGAGAGTAAGCAGGTTGATGTTCTGTATATGGATTTCAGCAAGGTGTTCGATAAGGTTCCCGCAGTAGGCTATTATACAAAATGCGGAGGAATGGGATTGTGGGAGACATAGCAGTTTGAATCAGTAATTGGCTCTCTCAAAGAAAACAGAGTGTTGTAGTTGATGCAACATGTTCATCTTGGTGTCCAGTTACTCGCGGCATTCCGCAAGGTTCGATGTTGGGTCTACTGCTATTCGTCATTTTTATAAATAACCTGGCTTACAAGAATGTGTTAGTAAATTTGCGGACAACACTATGGTCGGTGGAGTTGTGGATAGTGACGAACGATGTAGTAGGTTGCAGAGAGACATAGATAGGATGCAGAGCTGGGCTGAGAGGTGGCAAATTGAGTTTAATGTGGACAAGTGTGTGGTGATACACTTTGGACGGGGTAATCGGAATGTAAAGTACTGGGCTAATGGTAAGATTCTTGGGAGTGCAGATGAGCAGATAGATCTCGGTGTCCATGTACACATATCCCTGAAAGTTGCCACCCAGACTGACAGGGTTGTCAAGAAGGAAAACAGTGTTTTGGCCTTTATTAATAGAGGGATTGAGTTCTGGAATCAGAAGGTTATGCTGCAGCTGTACAAAGATCTGGTACGGCCACATTTGAAGTATTATCAACAGCTCTGGTCACCGCATTATAAGAAGAATGTTGACGCTTTGGAAAGGGTGCAGAGGGGATTTTCTAGCATGTTGCCTGGTACGGAAGGAATGCATTACGAGGAAAGACTGAGGGCCTTGAGGCTGTCCTCGTTGGAGAGAAGACTGAGAGGTGACTTAATAGAGACATTCAAGATAATCAGAGGTTTCGATAGGGTGGATAGGGAGAGTCTTTTTCCAAGTATGGGGATGGCAAACACGAGGGTCACAACTTTAAAGTGAGGGGAGAAAGGTATAAGACAGGTGTCAGGGGTAGTTTCTTTACTCAGAGAGTAGTTAGGGCATGGAATGCTTTGCCTGTAGCGGTGGTAGATTCGCCAAGATTAAATGCATTTAAGTCATCATTGGAGAGGCATATGGACGTACATAGAATAGTGTAGATGGGATGGGCTTTAGATTAGTATGACAGGGCGGCGCAACATCGATGGCCGAAGGGTCTGTACTGCGCTGTAGTGTTCTATGTTCTATATGCTACAATTCCACATCAGCAATTTCATCGGCAATTGCCTGACGTTCAATCAGGTAAAAACAATGACTGCAGATGCTGAAAAACAAATACTGGATTAGTGGTGCTGGAAGAGCACAGCAGTTCAGGCAGCATCCAACAAGCAGCGAAATCGACCTTTCGGGCAAAAGCCCTTCATCAGCAATAAAGGCAGTGAGCTTGAAGCATGGAGAGATAAGCTAGAGGAGAGTGGGCGTGGGGAGAGAGTAGCATAGAGTACAATGGGTGAGTGGGGGAGGGGATGAAGGTGATAGGTCAAGGAGGAGAGGGTGGAGTGGATAGGTGGAAAAGAAGATAGGCAGGTCGGACAAGTCAAGGAGACAGCAACTGAGCTGGAAGTTTGAAACTAGGATGAGGTGGTGGAAGGGGAAATGAGGAAACTGGTGAAGTCCACATTGATGCCCTGGGGTTGAAGTGTTTCGAGGTGGAAGATGAGGCGTTCTTCCCCCAAGCGTCTGGTGGTGAGGGAGCGGCGGTGAAGGAGGCCCAGGACCTCCATGTCCTCGGCAGAGTGGGAGGGGGAGTTGAAATGTTGGGCCACGGGGCGGTTTGGTTGATTGGTGCGGGTATCTCGGAGATGTTCCCTAAAGCGCTCTGCTAGGAGGCGCCCGTTCAATCAGTTTAAAACAAGAACGGAGGGGGCGTCAGGAAAACGGAAGGGGAATAGTGGTTTGTGAGAGTCAACGACATGCCTCGTGGAGCCAGGTTCAATGTAGACACTGAATATGGGTTTCCTGTTTACCTTGGTATACTGATCACTACAGATCAATGACTCAGTATTGCCTGCCATTTGTGTGTTGTTCTTTGTACATTTCACCTCGGTTCAGTGCTCCGGGGGACCACGCTTTTTTAAATTTGGCACGTTTTACTCAGGTCGGTTTTGCAGCTTCATATTAAGGCCAACAATTTTAGGAACAAATAATCACCATTCAGACCACCAAGTCTGTTCCGCTATTGAATGGTTTCATATCTGATCTGATAACCTTGAACTGCACTTCCTTGTCTTTCGCCATAATGCTTGATGTCTTCGCTGTTTGAAGATCTACCGATCTCAGCCTCATTACACCTAATGACACTTCCTCCACAGCCCTCTGCTACGAGAAAGTCCACTGATCCAGAACTGTCTGAGAGAATAAATGCTTCTTCATCTCTATTTTAATTGTGAGATCCGCATTCTAATACGAAGTTAAAAATCGCACGACACCAGGTCATAGTCCAACAGGTTTAATGGAAGCAATAAAATTTGGAGAGCTGCTCCTTCATCAGGTGGCTGTGGAGTACACAATGGTAAGTTACAGAATTTATAGCGAAAGGTTACAGTGTAATGTCACTGAAATGATGCATTGGAAAAATACCTTGATTGCTTGTTAAGTCTTCCATCTGTTGAAATGACTATGTTAGGTTCATTTCTTTCTTATGTAAATCGAAAGACTTTCTTTTAACAGTTACATTCTCAGGTGGACTTTACTAATTAGTGTCAGCACAGATAACATGTTGACAGTGTTAGTCCCTGTGTGCTGCGCCCATGCCATAATGTTTAGACTGACACTCATCTGAAAAAAAACAACACGCTGCAGGCAACGATGCCTTAAAACATGGTACATCGGTAAAGCTGAGCAAAGACTACATCAACGGAATGGGCGCTGCACATCAATCAACAGACAGGTATGCCCCTTCCCTGTTGGAGAGCACTTCAGTGATCCAGGACATTCGACCTCGTATCTTCGGGTGACAATCCTCCAAGGCGGTCTTCGGAACAGGCAGCAGCTAAAAGTGCCCCCACAGAGACTGATAGCGCACACACACACACACACATATACGTCTGTGGGTGAATTTGTACTTGCAGATTTACATTGTACTTTGCACAATAACTGCATGAATCCATGTAAGTCTCTGGTAACTCATTTTTATAAATTAGAATCAGTCTAAACAATATGGAACAGACAGCAGCAGAGGGGGGCAGACACCAGTTGTTAAACTTCACTCGAGAATGAAACTTTAAAATAAAAAAAAAATGCACTTTACATATGAAAGAAGTGAAGCTCACATTGTCATTCTAACAGATCAGAGACTTAGCAAACAATCAAGGTATTTTTCAATGTACAATTTCAGTTCCGACACTATCTGAGTGAATCTCTCCTGCAACTTTCCCAGTGCGATCTCATCCCTGGACAATTCTAGCACTGAGCCGAATGAACATATTTCTATTCTGTAACAGCATCGGGGGTGGCTCTGCAGCATTTATTGACTTCCGGTTTGGAGTCACGTGGACGCCAGACCAGATAAGGACGGTAGTTTCCTTCCCTCAACGACGTCAGTGAAACACATGGGGTTTTCAGACAACGTATTCTTAATTCTAGGCATTTATTGTATTCACATACTATCATCATCGTGGTGTGGTGAGAATCCAACCCTTCTGCCCAGAATATTACCTGGCTTTGCTGTGTTAACAATCCAGCGATAATACCACTAGGCTTCGCAGAAAGCCCTCATGGGGGATCTTTTCCAATAGAGTCTCTTTTCCCCAATGATTCCTTATGCCCTTTTATTGAGCCTCACACTCCAATAATCTCTGGTCCATGTCAGTAAAAGCTACTAAAAGAGAATTGATCTCACAGCCAAGGTATCCAAACGGATCGAATGATTTGAAGGTGCCAATGAAGAGATTGGGGCAACAGTGAGTGCAACGGCACAGATTGGATGGTATCAACGTGAAAGTGTATATTAGATTGTGCAATGCCTCAGTTAAATGGGATGAGGGACGGAAAAGAGAGTTAGGGAGAGTGCGAGGGAGAGACATCTTCGAGAACTTTTGGGTTTAAATCCTGATACATGAGACGCAGAAATATTAGAGAATAAAATTCGATGGAAAACAGATCATCACCTCGGAGGATATTATCTTGTAAAAACGATTAATTTCTGACCGTGTTACACCAAAAGTAAAGCTTTGAGAGAGCTGACTGCCATGATGTGGATTCGAAGTGAGGTCGCTGCAATCACAACGCAGAATGCGATCTACTAAACGGTTAGAGCATTCGACATACCACACTCGTAAACTGCAACCAGTATGGTAGCAGAGGAAATGTCAGGAAGAATGTACAACATCAGGATTTAGCGACAGGAATGTGGGAACACAGAATGAACCGAATCTTTAACTTTAGGGTCCCCAGAGACTGTGGAGATTCCATGAATGAGAGTACAGGAGAATGGGATTAATGAAACTCTCCAAACTCTTGGCAGAGTGCAGAATATTGTTGAAACGTATGCTTCAATAGCATTATATTTGAACATCGGCTACTCCATGACTTTGCCCACACAAGGCTGGACCAATTGCTGCATGCAATCACACATAATCCCAGTTCCAGACCCGGAATCAGAGCAACTGTATGAAGCATCCACGAAGATCCAATTGGAAACTGGGATGGAATGACAGGAGAGAGGCGCATGTATTTCCGAGGTTGGGACAGCTCCTGGTCAAAAGCGGGGCGGAAGGGAATACTTGCCCCCATTTATAATATTATGACCATAAACAGTACCTGTTGCTGAGACAGCCGAGTGGCGCATCTAAAGCGTGTGGAGACTTTAACTTTGGGGTGGCAAGGTTTGAAATTTCATTTTCCTGATTGGATCATTGGTTTTGACATTGGCATCTGCTTTTGTTCGCATCAGCTCAGAATCAGCTTCTTGTTCCCAATAAATTCTGCAACCTGGAGAAGGTGGTGTTGTGTTTATATAATAAACTAGGCATCCTTGGGCACTCACACACGGAACTGGTAATGTTAAAGTTCGAGGAATAAAACCTGGAATGGAAGCCTGATCTCAGGAACAGTGAACATGCCTTTAATTTCCTGCAATCTCATTCATGCATGTCGCTGAGATAGGGGATGCTACCATCATTACCCAATCCTGCCTACTTGTGCCTCCAGGACCTGAACAAAATAGGTGACCCTTAATCCCAGAATGAAAACCGCGCGGGAAAGGAGGCCATTCAGCCCTTGCAGTTGACACTATCCCTCTGAAGCACATCCTATCAGACCCACACTCCATACCTATTCCATTCCCCTTCATTTCCCATGGCTGATCCCAGTAACCTTCACATCTACAGACTGTGGGAGGAAACTCACACAAACAAAGAAAGATTGTGCAAATTGCACACAGTCACACGAGACTGGGATCGAATCCATGTCTCTCGAGCAGCGAGGCAGCAGCGAATCAGGATGAACAACAAATGCTGTCCTGACCAGCGACATCCACACCCTGTGGGTGTATCAGGAAGAATAAAAACACATTCACAACATGGACAACGGGACTTACGTCTGCGTGGACATGATTTCAACCAATCGTTTATCCTGGGTAGATACAAGGACACCGATATCACAGAGAAACCAGCGCAATGCGGGATTCAATTACCTGGTGAAGTGGAAACTCATCTACTCAGTCAAACTGGGGACAGAATATTCAACAGTCCCGTGGATGGGAAGGGCTCAATGAGCAGAGAAACCTTCAGATTTACCAGCAAGATCACATATCCCAGAAGGAGATCAATTAAACTGTCAACGGTGCTGTTAATCCCAACCAGCTGCCGGTTTCATAGCGTCAAAGTCATAGACTCACACAGCATGAAAACAGGCCTTTCACTCCTACCAGCTCATTCTGAACATAATGCCAAACTAAACGAGTCGCATCTGATGGCTCTTGTAAATGCTGAGGGTTAATAATGCCCTTGTGATATTATTACTGTATTGTTAATATGAATGTCCAGATATAATTCTGTGGACACGGGTTCAAACGCTGGAATGGCAGATGCTAGAATTTTATTAAAACAAATACCTAGAGTCTAATGATGATGCTGAATCAGGAGATCTGATTCACTAATTCCTGATAGGGAAGGAAACTGCCATACCTATCTGGTCTGGCTGGTATGTGATTCCAGATCCATAATATCGTGGTTGATTCTGAACTTCCCTCTGTGCAATAAATAATGTACTAGGCATGAATGAATAGCTTTTGTTAATCCCACTGATACTTTCCAACTCATTTATCGATCCAAATATCGTGTAAATATTGTAAATGTACTTTCATTCCTCACTGCCTCAGGAAGTGAATTGCAAACATAAACCATCCTCTGTTTTAAAAAGCCTCTTTTTTATTTTAAATCCCTCTTTTCACTTTAAACATTTGCCCTCTCGTCTTGAAGTGCCCCTCCTTGGAGAAAAAACAGTTACAGTTAACTCCAGCCGAACTCTCAATAATTTATAAATTTCTATCAGGTCGCCTTTCAAACTCCAGTGCTCGAGTGAAAATATTCTCAGCCTATCCAGCCTTTCGTTAGAATGCAAACCTTCCCCACTCGCCATACGCGGATATTCCTGTTCTAAACCTACTCCAGCTGAATAATTTCCCTGCTATTACTGGGCGACAAGAACTGGACACAGTATTCCAGAAGACGTAACACCCAATGTCCTGTTCAACTTCAACATAACGTACCAACTCCTACGCTCAACGGACTGAGCAACGAAGGCAAGATGACATTTTTTTAACCATTCTGTCGATATATGAAGCAAATTAAAATGAATTATGTCCTTGCATTCCTGGCCTCCGTGTTCCACAACACGATGCAATGCTGGTCATTAATTGTATAAGCACTACTAATATTTGATGTAGCAAAATGCAATACCTTCCATTTATCCAGATTGAACTTCATGTGACATTTTTCAGCCCAAAGACGCAATGGATTAAGATCCTTCTGGAACCTTAGATCACCTTCTTTAGAGTCTCCAATTCTGCTCCCCTTTGCAAGCTTATGAACCATGGTTCTATGAGTTCTATTGTTTTCTCATACAGGTCAACGATTTTTAATTATTTGTCGTGGCCATCATTTAGCTGTTCGCAAATCAGGTAACAATTAGTCATGTCGTTAACCATGAGGAAGAAAGCCATAGACTGCAGTGAGATTGGAAACAAATGGCAAGAAAATGTGCTGAAAGGAATTCAATCCAGTGAAGTGGGTGATAATTAATTTGGGGAGGATCAATGATAATTGTGTGAATACTGAGTGGCTTAAAGTAATAAAAGAGAAATTGGAGTAAACATTCACGAATCTTTGTAGTTGATTTCACAAGGGATCAAGTGGTCTCGAGAGCTTGGAGATACTTTCTGTTCTTGACCGCAGCTGGGAATATAAGAGCAGGGAAACGATGCTGGAACTTTAGCAATGGCCTATTCAAGATCAATAGACAGGGGAATCCGATGGACGGAAGTGCGTACTGCAGGTGCTGGAAATCAGAATCAATATTAGAGTGGCGCTGAAGAAGCACAGCAGGTCAGGCAGCATCCGAGTTGCAGAAAAAAATAACGTTTCGGCAAACGCCCGTCATCACGAAAAAAGGTGGGAGTCTCGTGGGTGGAGCGATAAACGGGAGAACTGGGTCTGGGAATAATTTAGCTGAGAGTGCAAGAGGTGGATAGAGATGGGGTGAAAGGTGATAGGTCGGAGAAGAGGGTGGAGCGGATAGGTGGAAAGGAAGATAGACAATGGGACAGGTCAGTAGGATGGTGGCAAGGTAGAAAGTTGGAACTCGGATAAGGTGACCGTGGAGAGATGAGCAAACTGGTGAAGACCACGTTGATGCCCTGGGGTTGAGGGTCCCGAGGTGGAAGATCTGGCGTCTGGTGGTGAGGGAATGGCGGTGGAGGAGACCCAGGAACTGCATGTCCTTGGGAGAGTCGGGGGACGTGGTAATTGATGTTTTTGGTCATGGGGCGTTGGAGTTGAATGTTGCGGGTTCCCTGGAAATGTTCTGTGAAGCGCTCTCCGAGAATGTGTCTGTTGGCCCCAATGTAGAGGAGACCACATCGCGAGCAACAGATGCAATGAACGACATGTGTGGAAGTGCACACGGACATTTGATTGATGTGGAAGGCTCATTGGAGCCTTGGAAGGATGTGAGAGGGAAAATGTGGGTGCAGGTTTTGCAATTCCTGTGGTGGCAGGAGAAGGTGCCGTGAGGGGAGGGTGGGTTTTTGGAGGGCGTCGACTTGACTAGGTAGTCGTGGAGGAAAGAGTCTTTGTGAAAAGTGGATAGGGGTAGGGAGGGAAATATAAATTTCCCTGTCACTGCAGGAATTACAAAACCTGCACCCACATCTACATCCTCACCCCTGTCCAAGGCTCTAATGGAGGCTATCGCGTCCATCAAAGTTTCTCCTGCACTTCCACACATGGCATTTCTTGTATACGTTCTGCCCGATGCAGTCTCCTCTAAGTTGGAGAGAGGAGATGTGTTCTCACACAACACTTCAGAGAATATCTCCAGGATACCCGCAAGAATCAACCCCAGTGCCCCATGGCCAATCATTTCAACTCCCCCTCCCACTCTCCCGAGGACATGCAGGTCCTGGGTCTCCTGTATCGCCACTGCCTCACAACCCGATGCCTGGAGGAAGAAAGCCTCATCATCTGCCTCGGGACCCTTCAACCTCATGGCATTAATTTGGACTTCACCCGTTGCCTCATTTCCCCTCCCCCTACCTTACGCCAGTTCTCACCTTCCAGCTCAACACCGTCCGCCTGACTTGTCCCACCTGTGCATCTTCATTCCCACCTATCCACTCCACCTACTTCTCTGACATATCATGTTCACCCCCCGCCTGCATCCACTTACAGCACTCTCAGCTACCTTCTCCCCAGCCCCACACCCTTCCCATTTATCTCTTCATCCCATGTGCTCCCAGTCTCATTCCTGAAACCTTTGCCTGAAACGTCCATTTTTCCTCCTCCTCAGATGCTGCCGGACCTGCTGTGCTTCTCCAACACCACTCTAATCTTGACGGGAGTCAGTTGATTGAGAGGGTTTTCAGATATTTTCTATTGTTGAGCTGTTCAGCACAGGCTGTGGATGATAGCAGAACTTTAGCAACCACCAGTTTAGGGAACAGCTAAAGGACTGAGCACAAGTCTGGTCATGGCATAAATCAACATTTTTCTTAAAATTGGAAGATAAAAGATGGAAGGCTGAAGTATGCAACTTTGTCCATCAAGACCATTTCACCAATGATTTTCTCACTGATTCCTTTCCAACTCAGGGTGCTATGGGCCTTGGAGGGTAAGTTGAAAATGGTGGCGTTTCGTTGCATCTTCCAACCTTGTCCTTATAGTCAGTACAGCTGTTGAGCTTTGAAGGTTGTCAAAAATGCCCGTATGACTTACTCCAGTGCATCTTATAGTTGGTGCACTCTGCTGCAATTGTGCCTTAGCGGTGAAGGGAATGAATATTGCAGGTGTTGAAGAGGGTACACTCAAGTGACTGCATTGTGGTGGACGGTGTCCAGTTCCTTAAGTGTTATTGAAGTTACACCCATCTCGGCAAATAGTTAGAGTTATATTAATGTCTCATTTGTGCCTTGCAAACTATGTAGGAGTCATAGAACAATGAGTTGAGTTTATAATCAAAAAATGTCTCAAGAACATGTTGTTGTTGTCAAAGTGTTTATGTCGCCAGTTTCTATAAGTTTTTCCCCCCGAAATAATAGCTCTGTGGACGATTACACAGGGTAATTTGTTTACAGTAAAGTTATTGAATGTCAATGAAATATGATTAGATTCTCATTTGTCGGAGAATTCATTACTCTATTTCGTCCTTGTGTGGACCAATCTGATTCCAGTCGCTGTCTGATTTCAAGTTCCAATTCCCGTCTGTGCTTGAAATTCCAACCGTTTCTTCACATAAATGTCTCCGCCTGCCGTAATAATATGTAAGGACGCTGCAGGGACAGCAGAGAATAATGAACATGTTGTCAACACTGGAGAAAATGGAGCTTCGTGGAATGATTGGTTAGGCTGGGATTATTCTCCTTGAAACAAAGAAGACGGAGGGGAACTCTTTCATCACATTTATAAACGTTCAATATTCATTGACAGGGTAGTTACGGGCTGGTGGTTCACCCTCTGGTAGGATGAAAGCAGAATTAGATATTGCCTGCTTAGTTCAGAAATTAGATGAGTGTGGAAATAAGCCCTTCGGCCCAACAAGTCCACACCGACCCACCACCCACCGACACCTAATACTGCAGGCAATTTACCTAAACTACACATTTGTGGACTGTGGGAGGAAACCGAAGCAAACCCACGCAGACACAGGGAGAATGTGCAAACTCCACACAGTTAGTCGCCTGACGCGGGAATTGAACGCAGGTTTTTGGCGCTGTGAGGCAGCAGCTCTAATCACTTTGCCACCAGGCCGCACACGACTGAGGAGTATTCCCTTTGCTCAGGGGCCAGTAAATCGGTGGAACTCCTTGCCGAAATTGTTGTTGAGGCTGAGTTGTTGTGTATTTTCAAACTGTGCCACACAGATATTTAACCAGATAGATGATAAAGCTTTGTAGAGGCAATGCTGGAGAATGGAGTTGAGGATTATCAGATCAGCCATGAGTTCGTTGAATGGTGGAGCAGACTCGATGCGCTGAATGGCCGACTTCCAATCCTACATCATTTGGTCTAACGCCTTATTTAATTGACACCTTTAGAATTCTGAGGGGAGGGGATGAAGTGACAGAAAAGGTTTCTCAATCTGATCAGACAGATCAGGAACTAAGCTCATAAGTTCATGAACAGGAAATGAGCTGGGGCCTGGCTACAACAAATGGCACTGGGCACACCGCAGATGGGTATGTGCAGATGTTCTGATTGCTAAAGAAAATTGGTGGATCTAATATTGTAGCCAACTTGGTGATCACGCTGGATGATGGATCGCGGTATGATTCACACAGCAAAAGGTTGTGAAAGACTGAAAGATTCATTTCATTGGAAAAGTTTTCTGCGGTTCCAATTCAATTGACTGTTTAAAATACTGATCAGAACTTTGTGTGGAGTATTAAATTAAAAATTAACAATCCCACTTGATAAACTATTGCACTCGATCTTTCCTTATTTGTTCTCCTTTCATTCGACGTAAATTCATAGAATGTCAAGATGGAATTAAAGGAGAAAAGAAACGTTTGCACTCCATTTCGTTATCCCAATGTAACTTACAACAGAATCAAATTGCTTTACTTCGACTTTGATGAGGTACCGATTTCTCACAAATCTCCGGTGCAATGAAGGGCAAGAGCAAGATCGTCCACGTTAAATGTTGCATTCAATTTTGCTCCGAATTTATTTCAGCTGAAAGAAAATACTGATGAGAAAAACAGAAGGTTGAGCTAAAAAACAAGATGCCAGTTTTGATGCTCAGTTACTTTGGCAGATTTCAATGGGTATCAAATGAGCCCAAAATCATGGCGATCGTCCTCCCATCTTTAAGGCATGGGATTAAAGCAAGAAATCGATCTCTAAGAGACGGGTCACTTCCTATTCATTATGGAATAGCTTTCCTTGACAATAAACCAAATCTGCTCAGTTCCATTTATTATGCTTCATGTGGAATATTAATAGAAATCTTTAAAAAAACACTGAGTTTTTTGCTGAATCTTACTCAGCTGCAGACGTTTTCGATATTTCTTTGCATCTGAAGTCGTCCAAATTAGATATTGTTTCCTCGCACCTTCTACCCCCTACACCCTCCTTTACACTTTTACCTGGCCACAGGCTGTCTCTCTCCTGTTGAAACTCACTGCTTGTGTGTCTCTCAATGTGCCTTTCCAAATATTTTGGAAACGGATTGTCTGAGTGACAGAAATGCTGCTCCCATAATTTCTTTGTCCAACATCGATGGTTTTGAAATCTTGACTTTCAGAAACTTATGAACTTGAAAAAGTGAATTTTCCACATATTTACTCTCTCCAAACCTCAAATGCTCTGGAAAACTTCCATTCGGTTTTCCTTGGTTTAGTTTCAAATTTTCCAAAATACAAATACATAAAACTCCATCCCCACTAAATGCCGTCAGCATCGTCTCCAATGTCTTAGCAGCACAGTAAACCCTGGAAGTGTCCTCTCTAATAGAATCACCGATTCCTCACAATGCAGAAAGTACAGTTGAGTCAATCGGGTCTGTAGGGAGACTATGATCAGCATCTCAACCAGACCGAGCTCCCGTCTCTATCCCCGCAGGCCTCTGGCTTGTGATTTCAAATAAACCTGGTGCAATAATAACCTGGCAACTTGTGACTGCTGACCTTATCACTGCGTTACCCCTGGCTAATTCACTTAACTTACTGAGTTCACTCCCTGGACAGATGAGCGCAATTTATCATGGCCAATCCACCTGACCTACAGACTTAAGAGCAGTGCGAACCACTGATCAAATGTAACATCACATTGAACACTATCAGTGTCATGTGTAATGGCTTTACACACTGGCAACTCTGCCGAGTGAAAGCAAGCTGCGCCCACCAACCCGAATTCAATGCATCCAAACGCGGTTCTACGCTATACAACCTCAGTAGTTCTGCTGGAAATGTTTCTGCACTCAGATCTGAATGGGTTTATTCTGTTTTCTTCCTCAGATTCCTGCTTTAAATAAACACATCAGTCAGGAACAACTCTATATAATGGTTTTGATTGCAACACAATGTGCAGTTTGCTGAAGTTACGTGTTTGCACTTTCACTGACACTCTGTCTCCCCAGGAGCTGCAGTCCTTCCCCAAATGATTCGGACAGCACTGTCCCTGCTGTGACATGTCCCATCGAGAATGGAAGGCCAGACATGAATAACCTTCACTGGGGAACAGAGCGACAGGTTCAAAACCGTTACGATGCCCCCAGCGGATTATTGAGCCCTGTGACAGGTGGGGACACTAACCATAATACTGTGGAGGACAACAACGTCGAAGGAGGTCCTTCAGCCTGTTGTGGCCGCACTTGTCAAACACAACTGCTTAACGACCTGAATCAAGTTTTCCATCGTTTAGCCCATGATCTTACATGTTTTGGCATCGCAAATCAACATCTCAATTTTTTTTAAGGTTAGAATGATTTCCGCCTCTATGACCCTTTCCACAAATCTACTCAAACCTTTCTGCTTTTCCCAAAATCTCTTGGCCCCAGTGTTCAATCGCTCCATCAATAAGAAACGCTTCTTTCAGTCTATCCTATCCATATCCCTCAGTATTTAGTACATCACAGTCATGTCTTCTCCAATCTCCTCTGCTCAGCGACAAACAACCCCAGTTTGCCCAATCTCTCCTCACAACTGAAACTCTTCAGCCCAGACAATATCCCAGTGAATCTCTCCTGCAACGTTCCCAGTGCGATCACATCCATGCAGTACTCTGAATTGCAGAACTGCACACAGTAATCTAGCTAGGGCCAAATGAACTTTTTTTTCTATTCTGTTACAGTATGAGGGCGTCGCTGGCTCGGCAGTATTGATTGCTATACCAAATTGCACAGCGGGTAATTGAGACTCAACCGTATTGTAGTGAGTCTGGAGTCACATGGAGGCCCGAGCAGGTAAGAATGGCAGTTTCATTCCTTAAATGACGTCAGATAGTTTTGTTATTTTTTTTCATCAATTGAACATGGATATATAGGAGTTATTAGATTCGTAATTCCAGATATTTATTGAATCCCAATTCTACCATCTAGCATGGTCAGAGTGAAACCCAGGTTCCTGGTGTCTGAATTAACAGTTCTGTGTTCAGTTGTAATAGCGCTCGGCCATTGCAGAAAAGCAGTGAAACTGATCTTATCCAATTAAGTCGTTTTTCCCCGATAGTGTTCTGTGCCATTTTCCTGAGCTTGACCTCCACTCTCCCCCCCCCCCAATAATATCTGGTCCGTATCAGTAAAAGCTGCTACATGAGTATTGATCTCACAACAGTGGTAACGAAATGGATCAACTGTTCTGCAGGTCCCGATGGTGGGGTTGGGGCACGTTCACCCAGCAACAGTGACCCCAGCCACACAGACTGATTGGTATCAATGGGAGAGTCTGTATTAGATTCTGCGATGCCTTCGTGAAATTGGAAATGACTCCACAAACACATGATGAAAGAGCAGCGCTCCAAAAGCTAGTGCTTCAATTAAACCTGTAAGACCATAACCTGGTGTTGGGTCATTTTTAACTTTGTACTCCATAGTCCAACATCGACATCTCCAAATTAATGAAATGGGGGTATGGGATGGAAAGTTCGGTTACTGATCGTAGGAGGGAAGAAACCTCTGGCAACGGGTGGATTTGAATTCTGACATATGAAACACAGAGATGTGAGCGAGCAGAACTTGGAGGAAAAAAATCACCTTGGAGAAAATCATGAATTTAATACAATTGATTGCTTTGCGTTTCACAAAAGACTGGGACACACAAAACTATTACTGCCGTTACTCGGATTCGAGCCGAGGTTGTTGCGGCCACAAAGCAGAGTACTAACCACAATACGATCACAGCACCCCACAGACGAACACAGCAAGGGCATGCTCTAAGTACAGTATTATAAGGAATGTTAGGCAGAGCACCAAATGCATACTGTCAGTGCTTCGCGAACAGTAGCAGATATGTGGGAACTCAGAATGGTCTGACTGTTTAACATCGGTTCCCCAGTGGCTGTGTTGATTCCATCATTAATGTGTTGAGGGCTGAGATAAATAGATTTCTCCAAAACATCAAAGACTCCGGGGACAGTGCAGCTTTTATTACCTGCACATCCACCAATATTATTTATTGTATCCGTTGCTCCCGGTGCAGTCTCCTGTACATTTGGGGACTGGGCGCCTCCTAGCAGAGCGCTTTAGGAACATCTCTGGGACACCCGCACCAATCAACCACACAGCCCTGTGGCCCAACATTTCACATCTCCCTCCCACTCTGCCGAAGACATGAAGGTCCTGGGCTTCCTTCACCGCCGCTCCCTCACCACCAGAAACCTGGAGGAAGAATGCCTCATCTTCCGCCTCGGAACACTTCAACCCAGGTTATCAATGTGGACTTCAACAGTTTCCTCATTGCCCCTTCTCCCACCTCACCATAGTTCCAAACTTCCAGCTCAGCACTGTCCCTATGACTTCTCCAGTGTTGTCCTACCTGCCTATCATCTATTCCACCAATCCATTCCACCCTCCCCCCCGACCTATCACCTTCATCCCCTCCCCCATTTACCGATTGTACTCTATGCTACTTTCTCCCCACCCCCAACCTCCTCTCACTTATCTCTCCACCCTTCAGGCTCTGTGCCTGTATTCCTGATGAAGAGCTTTTGCCCGAAACGTCGATTTTACTGTTCCTCGGATGCTGCCTGAACTACTGTGCTCTTCCAGCACCACTCATCCAGAATCTGGTTTCCAGCATCTGCAGTCATTGTTTATACCAAGCTTTTGTTGAAATGTATACTTCAGTAGCAATGCAGTTTAACATCGGTTACTTCACGAGTTTCCCCACACAAGGCCGTAACCACTGCTGCCACATAATCCCAGTTCCCAGCCCCAAAATCAGAGGAACTGAGTGACGCAGTCGCGAAGATGCAACTTGAAATCGAGATGGGAATGAGGTCGCAGAGATACTCGCTGGCTCAAGTGACTCAACCGGAGAATGCACGGTGTTTCTATGATGGTTTAGAGGCGCAAGCAATTCCGAGGTTGGGAGTGCTTCTGGTCAAAGGCGGGGCAGAAGGGAAAATCTGTTCCCGGTTATAATAACAGCAATCTACAGTGCATCTTGCTGAGACAGCTGAGTGCCACAACTGGAGCGTGGGCAGCTGGTTTGAAGTTTAATTTTGCTTCACGATCACCCACTTCTCTGGAATGAATTACTTTCACCATTTTTATTTCAAATTGTTTAATATCTCCCTGCAGTCTGCAGCTTTCTTCCTCATGTTTAATTGCGTGACTAACTGTTGTATGATCTGCACACTGCTAAATCACGGCCACTACAAGTAAATAGGAATCATTGATCTACATGAGAAAACAGTGGAACTCACCGCTGGCATGCTTCATAGGTTTGCAGGCGACACCAGAATTGTAGACAGTGATGAAGATTATCTAAGTTTCAAAAGGATCTTAATCCAATGAGTCGTTGTACTGAAAAATGTAACATGGAGTTCAATCTGGATAAATGGAAGGTATTGCATTTTGGTACAACATAAAGAGTATGGCTTAAATTCATGATCTCTGTTCCTGAGGTCAGGCTTGCATTTCAAGTTTTATTTGTCGAACGTAAACATCACCGTTTCCGTGTCCCAACCCCCAAGGATGACTCGTTTAAAATATCATCCCAACACCAACTTCTCCTGGTTGATGTCTTGACTGTGTGGAAGAAACTGATATTGAGCTGATGCGAGCAAATGTAGCTGCCACCGCCAGTGTCGGAAACACAGAGCAAAATAGCAAAATCATCTTTTAAACCCACCACTCCAAAGTTAAGGGCTCAACACGCTCCACTTGTGCGACTCAGCTGTCTTAGAAAGATGCACCGGAAATCGCTATGGTAGTATAAACGGGGACAACCATTCCTTTGAGCAGGAGCACATCAACCGAAGAATTTCTTGAGCCTCTGTACCATCACACACTCACCTATTGCATCACTGGTAACTCTGCGCACTGATTCCCATCCCTATATCCGGTTGGATCTGGGCGGCTGTGCCGATGTTAAGCTAAAATGCTATTGAAGCATGCATTTCAACAATATCCTGTCCTGTCCCCTGAGTCTTTGATGTTTTTTTCGAAATCGATCAATCTCATCTTTCAACGTTCTTATTCAAGTGATCTCTACGGCCTCTGAGGACATCGATATGAAAGATTCAGCTCATTGTCAGTTCCCACATGTCTGTCACTGATCCCTGAGTACTGATATTGTACATGAGCTGTTCATCCGAACATTTCCTCTGCTGGTATACTTATTGCTGCTTGCAAACATCCTGTTCTGTGGTTATGTGATCGTGGTTGTCGGTATTTTGCATTGTGACCACAGCAAACTCGATTTGAAACCAAATCACGGCACTAAGTGTTCTCTCCGTTGTCCTTTTTGTGACACATGCTAAGAAATTAATTATTTTACCTTCAAATTCCGCTCTCTTACATCTCTGCGTGTCATATATCAGGATTGAAACACACTCGTTGTCGGAGATTTCTCTTCTTCCCACGATCATTAAACCTCCTTTCCGTCCCTCCCCCCATTTCTCTAAGGCAATGCAGGCCAGACCAAGGCACTCTCTTTCACATTCATACTGTTCTGTCTGTGCTGCTGCTGCGGTTACTGTTGTTGGGTGAACGTGCCCCAATCCCACCATCGGGACCTTCAAACAAATCGATCCATTTGGATACCGCGGTTGTGAAATCAATCCCAATGTAGCAGCTTTTACTGATATAGGACAGAGACAATTGGAGCGTCAGGCTCATGGAAAATACCCAGAGCAGTTTTGGTGAAAAGACATTTTATTGGAAAAGATCAGCTTTTGTGGTTTTCTGTGTTGGTCTTGTGGTAATTTCATAGGACTGATAATCCAGAGGTAATAGTCTGGGTACTCGGGCTTGAATCCCACCATGCCATGATTGTAAAATTTGGATTCAGCAAATATCTGCAATGAAGAATCGAATGATTACGATAGATACATTGACAATTGTTGAATAAAAAACCATTTGGTCCACTGATGTCATTTCAGGAAGGAATCTGCTGTCCTTACTTGGTCTGGCCTGCATGTGACTTCAGACTCAGAACAATATGGTTGAGTCTCAATTTCCCTTTGAGCAATTCAGAATGGGTAATAAATTCGGCTTAGCCAGAATCGCCCTCATACTAATCCAGAAATTTTAAAACAAATGCTCATTAGGCTCAAGCAAGAGTGTTGATTGCAGTTTTGCAAGTCACAGGGATGTGATCACACTGAGAAAATCGTAGGAGATATTCACCGGGACATTGTTTGGGATGAAGAGTTTCAGTTGTGAAGAAAGACAGGACAGAGTGGAGTGTTTGTCGCAGTGTAAAGGAGATGTAGAGGAGACATGATTGGGTTAGGTATGGACAGGGTTGACTGAACGAGTTTGCCATTAATGGAGGATTAGCAGGGGGCAGAGATTTAAGAAGAAAGTCAGAATGGTTTGAGAAGATGTGCAAAAGTGCTTTATAAGCCAGTGGGTGGTTGGAATTTGGAATACAATGTCTGCATTGTTCAGAATGGCAGAAACCCTTAGAACCTGAATAAACATTCAGATGTGAACTTGTGATGCCATGACATATAAGACTGTGGGATAAACATTGTGAAATGGGATTCAGTTCATTAGGCAGTTGTTTTTGACAAGTGTCGACACAATTGGTTGAAGGGCCTCCTTTGAGACTCTTGGTCGCGGTAGTATAGTGGTTCGTGTCCACGTCTGTCACAGGGCTCAAGTCTCCACTGGGGACAGTGTAAATATTTTAAAACTGTAGCTCCATTCCCAAGTGCGGGTATTGATACCTGTCCTTCCATTCTCGATGGGGCATGTCACAGGAAGGACAGTGCTGCCTGAATCAAGGTGGGAAAGGGCTGCAGCTCTCAGGGAGGCAGAGTGTCAGTGAAAGTGCAAACATGTGACTTCTGCAAACTGCACCTTGTTACAGTGTTGGAAAGAAAAGAAAAACATTTGGCAGACTTGTTCCGGATTGAAGTGTTGAATTTGGGTTGATTTGCTTTGATGTGGCTGAGTTACCAGTGTATTCAACCATTAAAAATGATTCAGGTTTTCCTCACTATAATGGAACATTGGCTCAGTAATTCGCACTGCTGTTCGGTCTGAGGGTTATGTTGATTGGTCAAGTTAAATTGCCCTGTCGTATCCAGGGAATGATTTCAGTAAATTAAGTGAATTAAGTAAAGCGGGGACAAGGTCATAAATCACAGGACGCCAGGTTATAGTCCCACAGGTTTATTTGACATCATAATGGGGAGGGTTGCCCCTTCTTCTGGTGAAATATACGGGAATAGGGAGGAGAACTAGGTCTTGGTGAGATGCTTTTCAGAGAGTCGACACTGGCTCGATTGACTGAAATGCCCTTTCTGCACTGTAGGATTCTGTGATTCTATCAGAGAGGGTAATGACGGTGTTTACTGGGGGTAAAGCCACTAGAGTCGATGCTGACGGGGTGTACTGAGGATGAGATTTTATTCACTTGTTGTCTTCGAAAATTTAGAACAGTTATCCCTGAACCAAGAAAGACCTAATCGGGGGTTTTCATGTTATGAAAAGTTTGGACAGAGTAAGTAGGTGGAAAATTCGCTATTTCAAGTGAGTAAACATCTAGACGTCAGACATTCAAACCCTTTGATAAAACCTTTGAAGGACAAAGAAAAGATGAGAGCAGAATCGCTATCACTCCGAGAATCTGTTTTCCAAAATATTTGGAAAGGCACCTTTGTTGACATACAAGGAAAAAATTTCACAAGAGGGCGACAGCGTGTGTCTCGGTAAAGGTGTAGGGGTGGGGCGTAGTCGGTCAGAAGTTTCGGGGAAACAATGTCTAAGTGGGTTGACTTTAAATGTAAAGACATTTTGTGAACGTGTGCAGATGAATAAGATTCGGTTCCAAAGACTCTGGATTTTCAAAGATTTGGCATAATATTCTACCTGAAGCATTGTAAATGGAACTGAGTGGATTTTTCATCTTGTGAAGGGATGATATTACATAATGAATAAGAAGTGACCAGTTGAGATCGACTTCCTGCTTTAATCACATGCGTTAAAGCTGTGAGGACAAACACCATGATGTTTGGTCCATTTTATACTCGGTGAAATCTGCCAAAGCAACAAGCAACAAAACTGGTGGGTTTTCTTTTGCATTTTAACACTCTGATGTTCTAAGCAGTATTTTCCTTAAGCTGAAATAAAGTCGGAGCATATTTGAATACAACATCAATCGTTCCAATGAGATAAATCTAATTCCCTTCCGATTATTACAATGAACATTGTGAGGTTGCAGCAAAGTTAAAATGAAACGAATAAAACAGAGTTTCTAGCGATTGAATCCAATTCAGGTTCAGCCATATGAGAAAGGCCATTGAGCCATAACATCGCCTTTGTTTCCCTCTCCATGACTCCTTCTTCACGTGAGAGAGAAAGTGACTGAAGAAATTATGCGTCAAATGTAGGTGGGAATATGACGGAAAATTCTTATTCTCTGATTCATCCTGACACAGTTCTGATCAGAATGTATCAATGACAGCTATTCATTGTGACGAACATGGCTATTTATTGGAATTTGCTGTTATTATAATTCTGATGCAAGCAGAAACACAATGGTGTGGATTTGAATCCGCTCTGCAAATTTCTCATCCTTTACTTTCACCACATGTACCCTGATGAGGTCACATGTCACCCCTCCACAACATGTGCAGAGGAGACTGAACGATTATGGTGTTGTGTTATTATACCGCTGTGCTCCACATTCACGAGTTCGAGTCATACTCTGGTTGCTAACTTCACAAACCGCTCCAGCAGATTTTCTTTGCATCTCACACCTCTGGAATACACTGGATCGAGAATCTTGTTCTTGCCCTTCACTGCACGGGAGATTCAGGAATAATCGACACCACATTAAAGTCGAAATGAAGAGTGAGAGCAGTCATTCTATTCAATTGTACATTAAATTCGTGTAATGAGAAGGAACGCATTTTTTTGCTGCCCCACATTCCATTTTGTCTTTCTATGAATTTGCATCGAAAGAAAGAGAAACAAATAACAAGAGAACGGGAGCACAAGTTTATCCAGTGGGGTTGTTCATGAGTATTTTAACCTGACACTTCACACAAATATCTGATCAGTATTTCAAACAGTCACTCGGAATTGGAATCGCAGAAAACTTCTCCACTGAAACGAACCTTTCATTCTTTCACAAATTTCTGCTGTGTGTGAATCATACAACGATCCATCATCCAGCGTGATCACTGACTTGCCAACTGTCTAAGGTCTACCAACTTTCTTCAGCAATCCCACCGTGCCGCCCCAATAATCTGTAACTCCTTTCTGCTCACTTAACTCGACAAATTTTCATCATCTTTCTGATTAACTATCTAGCACAGTTTGGAAATACCCAACAGCACAGATGGCACAGATTGTTTGGCCCCTGAGCAAAGAAAGTACTCCTCAATTCTGAATTAAATGGGCAATATGTAATTCTGAGATTATGTCCTCTGGTGCTCTCCTCACAGCCTAGGGCAAACCACCTGCCCGTATCGACCCTGTCAAGATTCCACGAATATTGAACGTTTATAAATGTTATTATGTAATTATAGAGCTCCCCTCCACCTCCTTTGTTTCGAGGAGAATACTCCCAGCCTAACCAATCATTTCACGAAGCTCCATTTTATACAGAGTTGGCAACATCCTTGTAAATCTGTGCTGTCCTCTGCAGCGTCCTTACATATAATGAAGGCATGTGGAGACATTTATGTGAGGAAACGGGTTGAAATATCAGTGCAGATGGGAATTGGAATTGAAATCAGAAAGCGATTGTAATCGGATTGATCCACAGAAGGACCAAATACAGCAATGATAACTCTGACAAATGATAATCTAATCATATTCGATTGACATTCAATGGCTTCATTGTAACTGAATTCCTATGTGTAATCGTCCTGAGAGCTAGTATTTAGCAGAATTGGAACCTGACCACCCATATAAAAGAATTGATGACAAAAACATGTCTGTCGGTCGTTTTTGTTTGATTATTAACTCAACTCTTGTTTCCGTGAAGCCTACATCGTCTGCAACGCACACGTTAGATGTTTAACAGGACTCTCTCCATGTGCCTCGGTGGGTGCTGCTGCAATATCACTGAAGGACCAGGACACCCTTCACGACAATACAGTCACTTAACTGTACATTGTAAAACGCCTGAATGTTTATTCCCTTAACTGCTGAGGCACAATTGCAGCAGAGTACGCCACCGAGAAGATTCACTGAAGTAAGTCAACCAGGCTTTGTTGACAGAACCTTCAAAGCTCAAAGACTGTGCCAACTATAAGGATAAGGTTGAAGATGCACTGAAACGTCACCATTTATGAATTACCCTCCAAGGCACGTACCAGCATGACTTGGAGAGGAAGCAGTGGTAAATTCATTGAGTGGTGAAGCGGTCTTGATGGGCAAAGAGTTATACTTGAGCCCTCCGCCTTTTATATTACAATTTCAAAATATGTTGATTATTGCAATGACCAGACTTGTGCTCATTCCTTTTGGTGTTTCCTAAACTGGCGGTTGCTAAAGATCGAATATCATTCTCAGACTGTGGTCAACAAAGAACCTCTCGTACAACTGATCTCCCTGTCCAACAATCTTCAGAGATCAGTGAATATCTACTCCAAGATCTTTGTTCCTGTTCACCACTCAGAATCTTCACTGTTATTGTTTCCACTCCACAAATTCATTACCACTTACTGGTCTGGATTCAATTCTATTCTCCGTTTTTTCCTTTCCACCTGATTGATACATCCCTGCGTCCCTGGTATTATTCATCACAGTCACCTACACGACCAATTGTTGCATCGTGTGTAAACTTCTAAACATGACTCCTACAACTAAGTTTGAATTATTGATCTACATCAGGAAACAGTGGTACTCCACTGGAATCAGCCATCCAGTCCATTGCTGGATGGGATGAACACCTGCAATAACAGCAGAATCGTACTCTTGCTATCATTTAAAAACCTGATGGCAATTCAGCACGTTGCTCTCCTGAATGATTCTTTCTCTCATGTGGGAGTGGTGAAGGAACTGTCCACATTGCGACTGGGGAAGTGAGTTGACATTTCAGCGGGTAATTGAATCCCTTCCTACAGACCCCGCCCCCATGGACCTGACTTCATGGAGGCGTGGGTATCCTTGTGTCTATTTAGTTTGGATAATCAGCTGAATTTGAGACCATGCTGAGACGACTCCCAATTTTCTCCGTCATCCATGTATCTTTTTTATCCTTCCTTGTTCTCCCCAGGAGTGTGGCCATCATAGTCTGAACAGCATTTGTTGTTCATCCTTAACTCTCCTTGAACTGAGTCAGAGGGAATTTAGGGGTGAACCGCACTATTGTGGGTCTGGAGTTATATGTTGGCGAGTCTCTTTAAGGAAGGCAGATTTCCCTTTTGAAGGGACATGAATGAATGGGTTTTCAGCAAATTAAAACTTTTTGTCACTCTTCCTCTGAGCGGGTTTATATTCCAGATTTTATTCATCGAATTTAATTACCAGCAGTTGCAATGTTCCAGTCTCCAAGGGTTGCTAGTCCAAATATCGCCATTACATTTGCAGATGACACGAAGATTGGTGGAGTAGCAGAAAGCATAGGGACTGTCAAAGACTGAAGGAGAATATAGATAGACAGGAGAGTTGAGCGGAGAAGTGGCAGATGGAGTTGAATCCAGGCAAATGTGAGGTGATGCATTTTGGGAAGTGTAAATCTAGAGACAAGCATACTGTAAACGGAAGAGCCTTGGGTAAAGTTGATGAGCAGAGAGATCTGGGAGTTCAGGTTCTTTGTACCCTGAAAGTGGCTGCACAGCTGGATCGAGTGGACAAGAAGGCAAATGGCATGCTTGCTTTCACCGGACGGGGCATTGATTGTAAGAGCTGACAGGTCATGCTAAAAAATACAAGATTTTAGTTCAACCGCATTTAGAATGCTGTGTACAGTTCTTGTCACCAAATTACCAAAACGATATGGACGTTTCAGAGAGGGTGCAGAGAAGGTTTATGAGGATGTTGCCTGGTATGGAAGATGCTAGCTCAGAAGAGAGGTTGAGTTGGTTACGTTTGTTTTCATTTAAAAAAAGAGATTGAGGGGGACCTGATCGACGTCTACAGAATCATGAAGGGTATAGTCAGGATGGATAGAGGTAAGTTTTTCCCCAAGGTGAGGGATTCAACACTGAGAGGTCACGCGTTCTAGGTGAAAGGTGAAATGTTTAAGAGAGATAGACGTTGGAAGCATTTTACACTGAGGGTGGTAGCTGCCTGGAACGTGTTGCCAGAAGAGGTAGTAGAGGCAATCTCAGTAGATTCATTTCAGGTGCGTCTGCACAGATGCATGCGTAGGCGGGGTGCAGAAGGATACAGATGCTTAGCAATTGGGTGATAGGTTTAGACATTGGATTTGGATCAACTCAGCCTTCGACGTCCGAAGGGCCTGTTCCTGGGCTGTAAATTTTCTGTGTTCTTTGTTCTTCTTTGTTCACTAGTCTGCCAACTTCATCTCTCCCCCTCTGACTTATCACCTTCTCCACGGCTCCATCCACCCTTCGCTTTCCCAGCTACCTTGCATCCAACCCCAACCCCGTCCCATTTATCTCTCAGTCCCCACCCACAAGACTCGTTCCTGATTAAAGATTTATGCCAGAAACGTCGATTCTCCTGCTCCTCGGATGCTGCCTGACCTGCTATACTTTTCCAGCACGACACTATCGCCATGGCGAAGATAGACGAGCTCTGCTCAGGCTCTTTATCTGGGAGCGGAGAAGGCGAGTGAGGAAGTGATTAAGGGGCACATTAAGGGGATCGGTATGTGTGATAGGAACAAACTTCTTATGGGAAGAGTTAACAACCAGGGATCTCCGTTAAACGCAAGGGAGAGGGTGCTCAGAGGAGATATAGGAAGAACGTTTTCACTCTGAGAGTATTGTATAATTGGAACTCACTGTTTGAACGTGTGGTAAAACTTTGTGTCATGAAAATATTTCATGAGTATTTAGCCAAATACTTGAGAAGCTAGAGCACACATGGATAAGGACCCGTACTGGAAAATGGGGTGAAGATAAACAGATGTCTGATGAAATATCTGAACACGGTCCAGAAAATACAGAGCATGAAAGCATGGGAAGGGGAAAGGCACGGAAACTACGTGAAATCTGTTACAAGGGGTCTGCGGAATGATACACGCGTCAAAAGGTCACTGGGGCAGGATGGGGCCGCTGTGGCAGGATGGGATAGGAATAGTGGAATGCTCCTACACCAATTAGCAGAGTCAGATTGAGGCTGAAAGGTTACAATGGCGGGCTGAGATAATAACAATTAGTCAAGTCAGACTCCCTACTAAATATCATCATGGTAGGTTGGGACAAGTCGTGACAATAAATAGGAAGGGCATGACTTTAAATAATTAATTGATAGTAGAGTCAGCCTGCTTGAGACGCTTGTAGCAGGATATGACATTATATACATAATCAGCGGTTAGTTGAGTCAGCTTTGGATAGGAAATCATTGTGACAGATGGGGTAGCTGAATATCTTATCATGACAGGTTAGTCTGGGATGGAAGATCATTGTAGCACAGGTGGCAGTAGAATACCTAATAGTGACAGTAGAATATTATTAAGTAGAATTAGTTTAAATACATTGTGACAGAAGTAGAACAACAACGGGAACTAACACAATTGGTTTATTGTATAGCTGGAGTGAGGTAATTCTGACTAACACAGTTGGACATTCTGATAAGCTAACTAAACATGATTAAAGAAAAGTGATGGAGTTTAATTCAGATTAATGCGAGGTGCTGCATTTTGAGAAAGCAAACCTTAGCAGGACTTATACACTTAATGGTAAGGTCCAGGTTCTGAGCTCCTTGAAAGTGGAGTCGCAGGTGTCAAATCCCAGTCACATACATGGCTGTTGTTCTTAAAGTAATTTCTTCTCTTCGTGTGTAGAAGTAACACAGTGAGTGATCAATTACAATTGGCAGACGTACATAAGGGGGCGTGTGAAATGCTGAAGTTGTGAGATCAGAGCAGTTTGTATTGACATACACCATTCAATGTTCGAATCTGATACTCAGAAATGCGATTTTGAGCGAAATTTGAGCAGGAAAGCTTACCACATGATGTAACACCAGTTTGTGTGGTTACTCTGTTGTTTACCACATTTGTGTGTTTTGCCTCATTGAGGATTTTGAAGTTGTCCCCCTCTACAAAAGTTTCGTGCTTTTGCACCAATATAAAAAAGATGCAGTACAATAACACCCAAGGCTGATTCAGTGTACTTGTACAGATATTGACACCTGGAAACAGCACTATGCACTCTCCTCGAGTCTGGAAAATAATTTGCTCCATTCCCACACTTATGGCTCTTTTCATTCAATCGACTCCTGTTCTTCACCGAATCCGATTCAGCAGATCTTGTCACTGAGTCATTTATTTGTGTGTTTTCAGATCATGTGAGCAGAATATCACAGTGGAGGGCCCTGGGCCCATAACCCAAAACCAGACCATACTCAGGGAACCCTCCTCTGCTCTTGCTTATTTCATGAAGACCAGGAAGAAATATCTAAGCTCTTCAAAATTTACTAACCGGTTTTTCAGAAGCAAGATAAACAATTCCAGGTTTCTGCTTTTGTTGTCACACGGACCAAGATTGTAAATACTGGAGCCAGTTGAGAATGTCCGCTCATCCACGTCCATGTTCTCCCCAGGAGGTGTTAAGATGATGGTCTCAATCGGATTCTTCGAAAAAGAATAATCTTTTAATCTATTAATTTCTGGTTTATGGGTCCACCAGTTTCCCCTAGGCCTCTGTGTTAGCGCTGACCACAACAGTTTCCCGCAGTCTTCAGCTTTTTGTAGCATGCACCTTCGAGGATGACATCAAAAGATCTTCACTGTTAATGTGTGATGATCTACCAATGGAGACAGCTCAGTCCGCGGGGATGGGATAAACACCACCACCCCGCTACTGCTACTTAGTTCATGTGACCAATGCCTTTCCACTTGGTCACCGCGCCCTACTTCTGCATTGCATATAAATTGACATGTTTATGGTACTCTCTCAGATTGATAATCAGGAGCGAGATTGTTTGAATTGTTGAAAAAGTAAGATAAACTGAGAAAATACAGGATATTAAATGGGGAACTGGAAGGGAAAGAGAGAACAGTGAATGATAGTGTTCTGACAAAATTTAAATATCATTGCTGAAGATTCAGAAAATGCTATCATTCACAAACATAGCACAATGTGGAATGTAACTTTTGGTACAAGCAATGCAAGCAGATTGCAAAATCTTAGTCTGAAAATCTTAGTCTTTCTGCAACTGTTTTAGTTTTAATGAACACACACATGGGATTTAGTGCTGTAATGATCTCCTAAACTGTAGAAGGAAATCATTGCCTTCGAGGATACGGGGGAAAGTTCACTGATTCATCCCTGTAATGGCAGGACTGTCCTCTGCAAGCATATGAGGACAATTATTCAATGATCCATGGAGTTTCGAATAAGAGGTGAAGGGAAAGTCTCCATTCACAAATTAATCATTCAGTAGAACTCAATACAAGGACACATGTAGTGATGGACAAAGTGGGCAAGAGCACAGAAATACGATACACAATAGTTACGATAATTACTGTGTGAAAAGTATTGAACTCAGATCTATGGTGGCCTTTGGTAATGATATTTACTGTCCAGAACTAGTCTGCACTGGAATATCTATAGTCCTACTATGATGTATTTGAACTTCAGTTACCTTTAGAAATAGCTGAGACTCACTCAGGTCATGGAGATTTAGTGTAATCGTATTTAAAAAGCAAAGAGTTCATCGTGTAACTGTGAAATCGGTCACCCTCAGTGTAATCCTTGACCTCGTTCTCCACCAAAGACATGTGAAGAGTTTATAAAGGGCACAAACGCTGCTTCCTGGATAGCAAGATATTAGGAATCCCGGGGACGGGGTTTACTGAGACATAAAATCATCAGCAAGGATATAAATGGTTTCATCGGTATGATAGAGAATGAAGGAGTTTATTCACGAGATGTGGAATTGCTGCACCAGAAACACGCAAGCTTAAACGGAAACAAAAGAGATTTTCACATAATGTGAGGTTTGAAGTGACTAAATTGGGGAAGGTCCCTCTTTCGAGTGAACCTACCAATTCAGTTAGGGCTTCAAAACCACTAGTGAATGATTAAGGAAAGATTGGATGAGAGTTTCTTCCATTCAATAAAGTTATTGAAATCCTGGATGAATTTCCGAAAATAAAACGTAGATTTCTGATCTCAGAGTGTTTTAAAAGACGCACGAACTGACATACAAGGAGGGAATTTATCATTGAAAGAAAGGAAAAGTATGGGTGTGGATTAATTTCGAATTTGTTTTTTTTTCAGTCACAAAGGCATTTCACGAACACGCACAACTGAATAAGATTGAGTTCATGGACTTGAAAGGTGCAGCGTATTATTCAAGGTGAAGCATTGAAAATGGGGCTGATGTCCTAACATAATTGCAGACAGAAGTTACATCCAAATGAGTAGCAATTGAATCGTCACTTGGAGACGCAACACCTACTTTAAAGATTTGACCACATTCACATGATGTCAGGTGTACTTCATGCTTTCTTATCTCCTCCAAAAACTTTACTCTGTCTTTTTTTGTGTTTTTCAACAGCACACCATTTCATCTGAAAGATGCTCAGACTGAAATTGAATACAATATTCAGACGGTCCTATGCGACCAAGCTTTTTTTTGATTATTACAATGACCTTTGCGAGTTTGCAACAAACCGCATAACATGAAACCAGCTCAACATCTATTTTCCCGGGATTTAAGGCAGTGCACATGGGAAACGTCACCATCTGCTGAAAAATCACCTTCAGCTCTTTCTCCACGCATGTCTCTTCACGTTTTAAATATTTGCAGTATGTTTGTTGATCAAGGAGTCATTATCCAGAAAAGGTCGTTATTCAATCATTATATTGAATCATATTATGAAATATATCTGTGTACGTGTGTCTGTCTGCCTGTGTGTGTCTCTGTGTATGTGTCTGTATCTGTGTGTGTGTGTGCGTGTGGTTCTGTGTACCTGTGTGTGTGTTTGCCTAATAGCAGGAGACAGCATTATTGAGGACGGCTATTTTTCAGACTGGAGGCCTGATGTTTTGTTCTAGGCCAACTCAAAACGTTCTTAAGCAGGCAGGAGAGACCTGCTTAAGAATGCAATTTGTTTCAATAATTGCACAGTGAAAATTACCCAGAGTAACCTAGCTAGGTTGACTATCATGTTTTAATATAGACAAAATGTAATTCACAAAATTATACAATGAAACACAAAGAACAGAATAAAGAACAACTCAGTCTATTCAAACTAGACTTAATTAGCTGTTCTGAACGTACACACCAGTCCCAATAAGCAAACCCCCATTAAAAACTGGAAAGGTCGAACATCTGCTAACCGGTTGAAGTTAGAAGGGCAAAAGGAGAGAGAGAGAGGGAGAGAGAAAGAGATTTTCCACACAGCTGAACTCCATCTGGACTGAACAGCTCACCGAAACAGCTGACCACTCCCCTTTCATTACACCTTTGATCACAACACCGTTTAATCTCTGGACCAAACCAGTCACCTTGGAGCTTAGAGCTACTTACGATACCTCTGAAAAAAAAAATCAATAATACAGTATCTGTGAGAAAAGGAAACTTTCAGAGAAAAGGGACAAGCTTTGTGACACCGTGCACAGTGGTGTTCCACAGGGACTTATGCTCAATCCATTATTGTTTGTTAGTTATAGAAATGATTCAGATGATAATTATGGAAGGTGTGGTTAGAAAGATGAAACGAAGATTGGCTATATCGTGGACAGTGAAGATTACATAGGTACCTTGATCCAATGTCTTAACGAATCCTAGAGTTGTACAGCGCTGAAGCAAACACTTTTGACGAACTCGTCCATGCAACCTGATTTCCTAAATTAATCGTGTCCTATTTGGGTCGGTGCGGTGGCTCAGTGGTTAGCACTGCTGCCTCATATTACCAGGGTGACTGACTGTGTAGAGTTTGCACTTTATCCCAGTGTCTGATTTGGTTTCCTCCCACAGTCCAAAGATGTGCAGATTGGGTGAATTGGCCATGCTAAATTGAACATAGTGTCAGATGCATTAGTCAAGGTTAAATGTTTCTGGGTAGGTAACTCTTCAGAGGGTTGGTGTTGACTTGTTGGGCAAAAAGGCCTGTTTCTACACTGCAGGAAATCTGATCTATGTGTCAGCAATTTGCCCATATCCTGCTAAATCCTTCCTATTAATATACTCATCTGGGTGCCTTTTAAATGTTGTAATTATACCAACCTCCACCACTTCCTCCGGCATTTTATCATATACACGCTCCAATTTCTGAGTGAAAAAGTTGCCACTGAGCTCCCTTTAAAATCTTTCCCCTCTCACATTAAATATATGCCTTCTAATTCTGGACTTCCAAACGTGGTGAAAAGATCTTGACTACTCGCGCTATCCATGCCCTTCATGAATTTATAAACCTCTAGAAGGTGCAAATGTGACTCCAAACCAGGGCCTGTGGTTTCAGTCATCCGGAGATTAAATTCTGAAATTGAATACTGAAACCTCTTCCATCTCGATCAAATCACAATTTTAAACTCATTTTAGTCAACGTGTTCAAACATATTATAAAACACCTCTGGTAGGATTTGAACCTCGAGCTTTGCAGCCCAGAGGTAGGGACACTACCACCACTCCACAATAGTCCCTAAACTTCGAACACTATTCTCCTGTGTGTTTGTTCAGCAGCCTGTTCTGACATGCTGTGACACACCTCTGCACCTGAATCCAGACTGTCTGGTCTCGAGCTAGGGACATGTTCAGACAAATTCAGGAATTGGAATAGAATCCAGAGCTCTGCATCAGAGGTAGGAACACTACTGACTACACAAGACCTAAACAGTACCTAAATGTTTAATTTTAAGTGCCAGCTTTCAGTTTGGTATAGATTCATTGAAATCTGGTTCACTTTACTGAATAACACAGTGAGAATAATAACATTGTTTAAAAAATACAAGGTACTTGCCTCAATTGTAGGATGTCGAGTTTATGTGCTCTAGTTTCGAGATAAAATATGAACATCATTAAATACTTGGTTATTATTTCCAGCATAAATGAATATTATCGGTAGTCTGCAATGTGAGGGAATGAAGTCATGCAGACACACACTGCACTATGAAGGAACTCGAATAGATATCAACACTGAACATCTGAGACAAAGAAAGCACATACTTTCTGGCCTCAAACACCGATCACTGTTTCCCACCTCTAACGTGTGACTGCCCTCTTCCTAAAACTATTAAATGATACAGGCAGCTGATTACTTTCCAGCCTTTCTTCCCCAGTACGATCACTCACTAGCTAAAGAATGGCAGATGGAGTATAATGTTGCTAAATGCAAGGTATTGTACTTTGGTAAAACAAACAAAGAAAACACATATACAATGAAAAGTCGAGCCAATAGTAGTGTTGTAGAACAGAACGACTTATGGTTTCAGGCATAATTCTTTGAAGTTTGTATCATGTGTGGGCAGGGTAGTTATGAAGGTGTTTCGCTTGCAGGCCTTCATAATAGAGACATAGAGTCATAGAGGGGTACTGCGTGGAAAGAGACCCTCTGGTCCAACTCGTTCATGCCGACCAGTTGGCTTAACCTAATCTCGTTAAATTTGCCAACACGTTGCCCATATCCCTTCCTATTCATATACTGATCCGGACGTCTTTTAAATACTTTAATTTGACCAGCCTCCACAACTTCATCTGGCAACTCATTCCATACGCGCACCACCCTCTGTGCAAAAACAAAATTGCCACTGAGGTCACTTTTAAATCTTTCCCCGCTCACCCTAAACCTTTGCCTTCCAGTTGTAGACTCGCCCAACCTAAGGAAAAGACATTGTCTATTTACCCTTTGCATGCCTCTCATGATTTTATGAACCTCTATAATTCACCCACAGAGAAAACTGCCCCAGCCTATTTCGGCTCTCCCTACAGCACAAATCCTCCAGCCTTGGCAACATCCTTGTAAATCTTTTGTGAACTCTTATAAGTTTCACATCTTTCCAATGGGAATGAGACCAGAATTGCACGCAATATTCCAAAAGTGGCCTAGCCAATGTTCTTTGCAGCCACAACATGACCTCCCAACTCTTGTCCTCAGTGGTCTGAACAATAAAGGAAAGCATACCAAACACCTTCACTATCGTATCTACCTGCGACTCTACTTTCAAGGAACTACGAACCTGTACTCCAAGGTCTCTTTGTTCAGCAACATTCTCCGGGACTTTACCATTGAGTGTATGCGTCCTGCTCTGATTTGCTTTCCAAAATGAAGCACCTCACATTTATCTAAATATCTCTCCATCTGCCACTCCTCAATCCATTGGCCCATCTGATCAAGATACCATTTTATTCTGAGGTAACCTTCTTCATTGTCCACTACATTTCCAATTTTGGTGTCACCTGCAAATTTACTAACTATATCTCACATGTTCACATCCAAATCATTTATATACATGACAAGTAGCAGTGGACAATCCTTTGAGTGCAGGATTTGGGATGGTATGTTCAGGTTGCACAGGACATTCGTGAGGCATGTCTTGGAGGACTGTGTGCAGTTCTGGTCGCCCTGTTTTATAAAGGATATTATCAAGTTCGAGACCGTTCAGAAGAGACTTATCAGGATGTTGCTGGGAATGGAGTCTTTGAGTTATAAGGACAAGCTCAATAGACTTGGACATTATCTACTGGAACGTAGGAGGCTGAGAGGTGACATTATAGAGATTTATAATATCATGAGAGGTATCGATAATGTTGAATTGTAGGCGTCTTTTACCTCGAGTGGGGGATTGTTTTTAGATAAGAGGAGCACTTTTCTAAAAACACATAGCGTCATAGAGCTGTATAGCATGGAAACAGTCCCTTTGGTCCAACGCGTCCATGCAGACTAGATAGCCAAAATTAATCTCGTCCCTTTGCCAGCATTTGGCCCATTTCTACCTAAACCCTTCCCATTCATCTGCCCATCCAGATGCCTTGTAAATGTTGTAATTGTGCCAGCCTCCACACCTTCCTCTGGAAGCTCATTACACACAACCACCCGCTACATGAAAATGTTGTCCATTGGATCCCTTTTATGTCTTTCCCATCTCACCTTAAACCTTTGCCGTCTAGTTTTCGGCTGCATTACACGAGGGAAAAGACCTTGGCTATTCACTCTAACCATTGCACCCAGGATTTTAATAACCTCTAAAGTCAATCCTCATCCTCGGATGCTCCAGTGAAAACAGCCATAGCCTTTTCAGCCTCTACCTGTAGCTCAAACACTCCAGTCCTGGCAACATTGTTGTCAACCCTTTCTGATCCCTTTCAGGTTTCACAACATCCTTCCTACAGCAGGTAGAATAGAATTGCATACAGTATTCTAAAAGTGGTCTAACCTTTGTCCTGTACAGATGTAACCCATTCTCCGAACTCATATACACAATGCACTGACCAATAACATGCCAATACTTTCTTCACTATTCTATCTACCTGCAAATCCACATTCAAGGAACTATAAACCTATACTCTGAGGTCACGTTGTTATTAGCACCACTCCCCATGACTTGACCATTAAGTGTATAAGTCCTGCCCTGATTTGCCTTTCCCATATGCAGCATCTCACATTTATCTAAATTAAACTCTGTCGGCCACTCCTCGGTCCATTGGCTCATCTGATCAAGATCCTGTCGTAATCTGAGGTAATCTTATTTGTTGGCCATTATACCTCCAATTTTGGTGTCATCTGCAAACTTACGAACTATATCTCCGATGTTCATATGCAAACCATTTATATACATGATGAAAAGTCGCAGAACCAGCACCGATCCTTGTGGCACTCCACTGGTCACAGGCCTCCAGTCTGAAAAACAGCCCTCCACCACAACCCTCTGTCCTCTACTTTTAAGCCAATTCTGTATCCAACTGGCTAATTCCCCCTGTATTCCACGTAACCTAACCTTGCGAACCAGTCTCCCATGCAGAACCTTGTCGAATGCCTAATTGAAGTCTGTATAGATCACATCCAGCGTTCAGCCCTCATCAATCCTCTCCGTTACTTCTAAACAAAAAATAATCAAGTTAGTGAGACATGATTTTCCAGGCACAATCCAATTTGCCTATCCTGATAAAGCGCTTTTGCCCAATACATCTATTTTCCTGCTCCTCAGATGCTGCCTGACCTGCTGTGCTTTTCCAGCACCACTCTAATCTAGACTCTCATCTCCAGCATTTACAGTCCTCACATTGTTCTATCCCTAATGTATCTTTCCAAATACATGTAAATCCTCTACCTCATGATTCCCTCCAAATACTTGCCTACCACTGATATCAGGTTCACCAATCTATAGTTCCCGAGCTCTTCCTTTCCATTTTGTTTAATAGCACAACTTTAGTCAAACTCATGAATTCCAGCATTTCACCTGTGGCTATTCATGATAAAAACATCTCAGCAAGGGTCCCTGCAATCAATTCGTACTCTTCCTACAGAGTTATTGGGTTCACATGATCAGGTCCCGTGAGGTTGTTTTTTTACACAGCATGTGGTTCATGTAGAGAGTGAACTTCCTGAGGAAGTGATGGATTATTGGTAAAGTTACAGCATTTAAAATGCACTTGATTAAGTACAAGAATAAGCGAATGTTTGGATAAATCTGGACCAAGCGCATGCAGATGGGACTGGTTTAGTTTGGAATTATTGTCAGCATGGACTGTATGGGCCGATAGGTCTGTTTGCAAATACCCTGTATAACTCGATGAGTCTATGTGTATTTACATATCCAAGTATGTATCTGCATGTTTCTGTTGTGTTTGTCTATTCCCGTGTGTCTACATATGTTGCTGTGTACCATTGTGTGCATGTCTATCTCTCTGTGCTTGTTAGATGTGTTCCTGCATTAGTGTGTGGATCTCTGTCTCTGCATCTCTGTGGAATTGGAACTCTTGTTGTTTTTGGTGTGAATCACTGAAACGGGGTCAAAACCGCTCTCCCTTCCTCTCCCTTTCCCTCTTTTCTTTAAAGTGATCAATCCCACACTCTGCTAGTCTGGTTTAGGTCTTTTCAATCCTTTCTCACATGTAAGGTTACTTGTAAGAGTAAGACATTAAAAATTGCAAGTTACAGGAAGTGCATTAAAATTAATCTCATCGCCTTGCAATATGGCTACTCGGATTTGCTTGGATCTAATTGCAATGGAAATATGCTTTAATGAGTATACTGTGCATTGAAAATACTACCCAGTGACAAAACGTTTCCGCATTAGAGAAGGAGAGCAGACATTTGTGCACATTAAACTGTTCCACTCTGAGGGCTTCAGTCCAATGACAATCCTGTCCACACCAACTGTGTGTGTGTGTGTGTGTGTGCAATCAAAGTTTAGATTGGATTGTGCTGTGAACTACTGCCCTCTCTCTCCCTCCCAAACTGAATCCCTGATGGTTTACACACTTTACCACCATGATTACAGTGACATCGGAGGTGGGAGGTGGGAAGTGGGGGATGGGGTTTGGAGTGCAACAGAGATTGACAACAAGAGAAAGCTCAGCAGCTCTGGAAGCATCTTTGGACAGAAATGAAATTTGACGTTTTGGATCGAGTGACCCTTACTCAGAACTCGTGTCGGGGGACATTACATCACTTGAAACACCACAGAGACTGCCAGATTCGCCATACACAGATACACACACGAATATACACACATAGAGGCACTTGCTGTTCATTGACACGACAGACATGGAGAGTGTCAGTATTTCTCTCGCTCCATGGTAACCTTGTCAATATTTCAGTCGATCTGTCTGGTGTGTGTCAGTATTTCTGTGTGGAGTGTGACTGTAGGACAATTTCAATCTTTGCAGATATCAAACTTGGAAGAATTGTAAAGTTTGTTGAGGACAGCATGGAAGTCCAACAGGAAAGTTATATTTTGGTGTAGTGTTCAGGCGTATGGCAAATGCTGATCAAAGCAGAACAGTGTGAGGTGATGCTCTTTGGTAGGAAGCACATTGAAAGGTAACATTAAACAGGCTATACTGTTATAAAGGAGGTGCAAAAGCAGAGGGTGCTGGATGTATGAGCACAGATTATCGAAGAAGTCAGGACAAGTGGAGGTAGCGGAAAATCTCACAAATTAGTGTCAGTATCTGAGCTGTTTACAGGAGGAAGGAGTCACCGTGACCGCTTCCTGGGAGGTGGTGGAGATGGTGTGTTGTGAGTCCACCCTCATGCCCACCGAAACTGTGGGGATTCTATTTGTAACAGCTCAACACAAAAGGGAGATGGCATCAGGGCCATGGCTTCCAAGTTGTGCCGGTGGGAAAAGGAGCTGCTAGTGGGTTTAAGGAGAGAATTTCCCTTCACTGAACATTGCTCCTTACTCGATCGGTGGGACGTAGATGTTTCAGAATCTCCACACGAGGCATCCCAGTCCTCTCCGGATCCTACCAGGGTCCTCCCCACATGGCGGGGGCAGGGGGGTGAGGGAATGGACATCGGGCACTCCACCACACGGCTTGGCCCTTTCTGTCCAATTCCAGGCTGTTTCTCCTAGAATGGGAGAAGGGGAGGGAGCGAGGGTAGGAGTGGGTGGCACTGTTGTTAGTGCTGGTGTAGGTAGGGGGAGATATGGTGAGGTGCCCGGAGAGAGTCAGTCCATAGTGTTGTATCCATGTAGTGTTATTAGTGTCGGGGGGGGTGGATAGTGGGGGGAGAGAGAGGGTGTGTGTGTGTGTGAGAGAGAGAGAGAGAGAGAGAGAGAGACGGGGGAAGGTGCTGCATGCAGCAGTGAGAGTGGTGGACCATGAGCCTTGTTCGGGGTCGGTGCTATAACAGATATACAGTGAGTGTGAGGGAGCAGAGAGAATAGAGTGACACTGACCCTGACAGAGCGGGGAAGGTTTTGGATGCTTGTCCTGTATTGCTGGTTATTTCTTCAGACCGCAGATACTGCACTGAGCTGGGTGGGGAGCTCAGACCATGCTCGGTGGGTCTGGTGGTGTGGCCTGCCTCTGGAAAGAGCAAGGCCCCCCTCTGTACTAGACCATCCAGTAGGACCTCCGTTCCCCTGTCGACAAACCGTCTTATAATTTCCCATTATCTGCAATACTCGGGGTAAACTGTGCAGGGCAGCTCCAAACTGAGAAAGCTCAACCTTGTGCCTATTGGCCTTTTAAAGATGGCAATGGTGCCAGGGATCACGGAATATCCAGGGGTATCTGGGCGATGGTGAATACCTCCAGACATGATGGGTGGGAGAATAGGGCTGGCATTGAATGAGAAGGACACCATGGGGTGGGGATTAATGAGAAAAGTTTTATAAGATAGCACCAGGAAAAAACTAGCTCGGCTTTGTGCAGTCGATCCCTCTGTCGCACTCAGTGAAAATGGCTAGGAGACGGATTATTGTTCGATTCAATCCAATGAGTCGAATAAACTGCTGACCCCACGAACAGTAACAAAGCTGCATTTGCTTATCCAATACTCTCCATCACAGAGAACGAGCTAAACATGAACTACGCTTGGGAAATAAGGCAGGTCAGGTGACTGAGATATCAGTTAGGACGCACCTTTGGACAAATAATCATAATTCCGTTAGTTTTAAAATAGAGATGGAAAAGGAGATTGGAGTAAGGCCAATTTTGATGATATTAGCAAGAACTTCCAAACTGGATTTGGACAGATATTCGCAAATAACGGGCCAACTGTGAAGATTGAAGCATTCAAAAATGAGATATCAAGAGCTCAGACACAGTATGTCCCTGTTAGGGTGAAGGGTAAGGCTGGTAAGTGTAAGGAATGCTGGAGGACTGGAGAAATTGAGGGTCTGGTCATGGATAAGAGGGAAACATATTTCAGGTAGAGAGAGGAGGAATCGAGGGTTTTCAGTATTCATTCACGGGATGAGAGTATCGCTGGTTGGGCCTGCATTTATTGCCGAACACTAATTGCCTAGAGGGCAGTTAAGAGTCATATACATTATTGTCGATCTGGAGTCACGTGTAACCAATGACAGGTGAGGGTGGCAGTTTACTGACTTCAAGAACATCAGCGAACCAGGTGGGTTTTTTCCAAAAATCGAAAATGTCTTTGTCATCATCATTAGCTTCTTAATTCCAGATTTAAAGTCAATGTCCAGTGAGTCTAAAGCCAGTAGGAGTATACTTAAGCGGGATATAAGGAGGCCATAATGTGGACATGAGATAGTTTTGGCAAATAGGGTTAAGGAGAATCCAAATGTACTCTACCCATACATTTAGGAGAAAAGAGTAACTCCGGAGAGTTTTGGGACATCTAAAGATTAGCAATGCTGCCGATGTGCGAAACCACACGAGATGGAGGCGACACTGAACAAGCATTTTGACTGTGCAGAAGGATATGGAAGCCAGAGAACTTAACAGTGGTATCGTGAAAAGTGTCTGCATTACAGAGGAGGAGATGCTGGACTTCGTAAAGCCTGTAAAGGTGGTAAAATCCCCAGGACCTGATCAGGTGTACCCGAGAACTCTGTGGGAGCGAGGGAAGTGATTTTTGGGCCCCTTGCTGGGATATTTGTATTGTCAATTGCCACAGGTGAGGTACCGGGAGATAGGAGATTTGATAACTTGTTGGAATTACTAAAACCATTTAAGAAGGATGGTAAGGAAAAGCCGATGAGGCTGACGTCAGTGGAGGGCAAATTGTTGGTGAGGATTATGTGGCACAAGGTTTGCATGTATTTTGAAAGGCAAGGACTGATAAGGGATAGGTAACATGGCTTGAAGCATGGGGAATCGTGTCTCACTAAATTGACGGAGATTTATTTTGAAGAAGTGACTAAGAGGATTCATTGAGGCCGAGAGATACACCTTGTCGATGTGGACTTCAGTCAAACATTTGACCCTTTCCACATGGCAGACGCGTTAACAAGTTTAGTTCACATGGGATACATGGAGAACTAGCCACGTTGATATAAAATTGGCTCGAAGGTAAGAGACAGAGGGTGGTGATGAAGGGTTGCTTTTCCAACAGGAGATCTGTGACCACTGGTGTTCTACAAATATCCGTGCTGGGTCCAGTATTTTCATGATTTATGTAAATCATTTGGATGCGAACATAGCAGCGATAATTGGTAAATTTGCAGATGACACCAAAATTGATGGTTGAGTGGACAGCAAGAAGGTTTACCTCAGAATAAAATGGGATCCTGGTCAGATGGGCTGATGGGCTGAGGCGTGGCAAATGGTGTTTAATTTAGATAAATGTGAGGTGCTGCATTTTGCAAATGCAAATCAGCAAAGGACGTATACACTTAATGGTAAGGTTCTGCGGGGTGTTCCTGATCCATGAGACCTTGCAATCCAGGTTCATAGTTCATTGAAAGTAGAATCGCAGGTAGGTAGGATAGTGAAGAAGGCATTTGGTATGCTTGCCTTTACTGGCTAGTGCTTTGAATTGGGAGGTCACGTTGCTGCTGTACAGCACCGAGTTTGGCCACTTTTGCAGTCTTGCATTCAATTCGCGTTTCCCTCCTATCGGAAAGATATTATGAATATTGAAGGGAGTCAGAAAAGATTTACAAGGTAGTTGCCAGAATTTGAGCAATAGGGAGAGGGTGAGTACGTTGGGGTGATTTTTCCTGGAGCGTGAGGGGCATGTATAGGGTGAATCGCCAAGGTCTTTTCCCCAAACCTAGAGGACATGGATTTCTGGTGAGAGGGGTAAGATTTAAAAATGACCGAAGGAGCAACTTTTTCCAACAGAGGTTGGTGCATGTTTGGAATGAGCTGCCAGTGGAGATGGAGGAGGCTGTTACACTTACAACATTTAAAAGACATTTGAATGGGTACATGAAGAGTAAGGGTTTACAATGATATGGGCCAAATGTTGGCAAATGGGACTCGTTTAATTTGGGATATCTGATCGACATGGACGAGTTAGACTGAAGGATCTGTTTCCGTGCTGCATATCTCCAAGACTCCATGTCCCTGTCTGACCTCACTCCAATATCCCATTAATTATTCATTCCCGGAAATACCAGTTTATGTTGTGAGATGCCATCCAAATGCCTTCACTTCAGCATTCTGAAACCTGTGAACACATCCTCCCATAGCACTGTATCTAAGTCTCTCTCTCTGTCTATTTCCCAAATCCCTCCCATTTGTTGCTATTTAAAACTGTTGGTATTTAAACCCTGACATCCAGTTTTAGTTGTCCAGTTTTAATGTGAATAACTGTCCCATATCTTCCTCTTACCTTGAATGTTGCTCACCCGAGAGCAGCAGTTTCCAACATTAAGATGCTTAAAAACAATGTGCAAAATGCATAGCTTGCATTTTCTTTGACTTCCAAGTATCCTGTCCTGTGCTCCATTTTGAATCGTAGGTTTCGAGCAGTTTTCAGGCACATCTTTGTAACTTGCTCTGTGCCTATCCATTGAATGTCTGTGTTAATCACTCGCTGCTGATCGTGTGCTCAGTAACATGAGGAATCCCCTCAACTGTTACTGATTCAGACCAGGTTTCCTACTTGCAGTTGAGTGTCATTTGACTTAATTCTAGTTTTGGTACATTCGTGGAAATGTTGAGCACCGTTTCCTAGAGACTGTGCTTTAAACTGCTGTGGGACTTTCAGGAAGACCAGAGGCTTTGGTGACCTACTCTTAATGGGTCATGGGGGCTGCAGTTAGGGCATCTGGGTCTGCAACATGATCAACGAATGGAGCAGAGGCTGCAGAGAGTGGAATGAGGAAATCACAATCAGATCAGCTGTGGTCTTAGAGAATGTTGGAGCAGGATTGAATGGCTCGCTCATGCAACTTTTTCACATATTTCTGTCTGAAACAAGACAATTCCCCTTCTCTCCCAGTGACCCATACTGATGGGGAGTGAGTCACCTCCTTGTGTTCCTGCGTAATAGGACCCTGGGGCCTCACTCGCCCTCTGATTTCTCCCGTTCCAGTCCTGAGCAGTTGAGTGACTGCCTCTAGTTCCTGTGTCCCAGTATTGAGCAGTTGAATGACTGCCTCCTGTTCCTGTGTCCCAGACTCTCGCATTTGAGTGACTGCCTCCTGTTCCTGTGTCCCAGGCTCGAGCAGTTGAGTGACTACCTCCTGTTCCTGTGTCCCAGTCTCGAGCAGTTGAGTGACTACCTCCTGTTCCTGTTTTCCACTATCGAGCAGTTGAGTGAATGCCTCCTGTTCCTGTGTCCCAGCCTCTAGTAGTTGACTGGAGGCCTCCTGGGTCCTGTGTCCCAGCCTCGAGCAGTTGAGTGAATGCCTCCTGGTCCTGTGTCCCAGGCTCGAGCAGTTGAGTGAATGCCTCCTGTTTTTCCCTGTTTCTGAGCAGCAGTTTCAAAGCTCTGATATTTTTGTCTGAAACAAGACAATTCCCCTTCTCTCCCAGTGACCCATACTGATGGGGAGTGAGTAATCTCCTTGTGTTCCTGCATAACAGGACCCTGGGGCCTCACTCGCCCCCTGATTTCTCCCGTTCCAGTCCCGAGCAGTTAAGTGACTCCCTCCTGTTCCTGTGTTCCAGCCTCGAGCAGTTGAATGACACCCTCCTGTTCCTGTGTCCCAGCCTCGAGCAGTTGAGTGACTCCCTCCTGTCCCTGTGTCCCAGTCTCAAGCAGTTGAGTGACTCCCTCCTGTTCCTATGTCCCAGCCTCGAGCATTTGAGTGACTCCCTCCTGTTCCTGTGTCCCAGTCTCAAGCAGTTGAGTGACTTCCTCCTGTTCCTATGTCCCAGCCTCGAGCAGTTGAATGACTCCCTCCTGTTCCTGTGTCCCAGCCTCGAGCAGTTGAATGACTCCCTCCTGTTCCTATGTCCCAGCCTCGAGCAGTTGAATGACTCCCTCCTGTTCCTGTGTCCCAGTCTCAAGCAGTTGAATGACACCCTCCTGTTCCTGTGTCCCAGCCTCGAGCAGTTGAATGACTCCCTCCTGTTCCTGTGTTCCAGTCTCGAGCAGTTGAATGACTCCCTCCTGTTCCTGTGTCCCAGTCTCAAGCAGTTGAATGACTGCTTCCTGATCCCAAGTCTGTGAAAATGGATGTCCTCCTCCTGTTCCTGTGTAACAGGCTCCAATAGCTCTGTGCTCACCTCCTGCTCCTGTGGAATGGAACTGAGGGACTGAATAGCCTCTTCACATTCCTTACAGCTTCTGTTGACTAAAAGCAATTCTCCTGATTCTGTAAATCACCATCAAAATCTGAATGATGTATTTTTGTATTTTGCTCTCAGTAATTGAGCACACAATCTGACTGACAGAATTCAGAAGCTGAGTAGCCTCCTCCTGTTCCTGTGTTATACACTCAAAAGGCAATAGAGTCTCAGAGATGTACAGTACAGAAAACGATCCTTCAGTCCAGTCGTCTATGCCACCCAAATATCCTAAATAAATCTCGTTCCCCTTGCCAGCATTTGGCCCATTTCCGTCTAAACATCTCTCATGCATGTATCCATCCAAATACCTTTTAAATGGTGTAACTGTACCTGCCTCCACCACCTCTTTTGTCTGTTCAATCCATACTCACAGCAGTCTCTGTGTGAAAATGTTATCCCTCATGTCCCTATTTAAATCTTTCCCCTCTCACCTTAAACCTTTGTCTTCTAATTTTGGACTCGCCTATCCTGGGAAAAGACGTTGACTGTTTACCTTATCTATTCCCCTCATGGTTTTATAAACCCCTTTAAGATCACCCCTCAGCCTCAACACTTGAAAATAGTCCCAGCCTATTCAAACTCTCCCTGTAACACTAACCCTCCAACACCTGCAACATTCTTTTAAATCTCTTCTGTACCCTTTCAAGTTTGACAACATCTTTCCGACAGCAGGGAAACTGGAATTAAAGGCAATATTACAAAAGTGGCCAAACCAATGTCCTGTACAGATGCAACGCGTCGTGAAAATGTTTAGACACAAAGCACGGACCAATAAAGGGAAGATCACCAAGTGCCTTCTTCACTGCACTGTCTACCTGTGATGGCACTTTCAAAGAACAGAGAACCTGCACCACAAGGTGACACAGTAGCTCAGTGACTAGCATTGCTGCTTCAGAGCACAACGATCTGGGTTTAACTCCATCTTTGAATGACTGACTGTGTGGAGTTTGCACATTCTCCCCGTGTCTGTATGAGTTTCCTCCGGATGTTATGTTTTCCTCCGACACTATAAAGATATATAGATAAGGGTAGATCGGCCATGCTAAATTGAGTAAAGTACCCAGGGATGTGTAGGCGAGGTGGATTAGCTATGGAAAATGCAGGCTCAGAGGGATAGGGTAGGGGTTTGTCTAGTGGGATACTGTTTAGAGGGTCGGTGTGGCCTCGATGGGCCGAAAAGCCTGTTTCCTCACTGTACGGATTCGATAACTTCTATGGAATTCTCCTTGATTGGCAGCTTTCGACAGGACCCTACCTACATATCTTGCCATGATATGTCTTGCCAAAATGCTACACCTCACATTTCACTAAAATAAACTCTATCTGCCACTCCTCAGCTCACCTAAACAAAGTCCCATTATAGTCTGAGAGATCATTCATCACCGTCGACGACACCACCAAATCTGGTATTATCTACAAACTTACTGACCATACTTCATATACTCAAATGTAAATGATTTGTATCAGTGACAAAAGGCAGTGGACCCACTATTGATCTTTGCGGCACGCCACTGGTCTCAGGTCTCCAAGTTTAATGAACAAATATCACTGTCACGCCCTGTCTCCAATATTCAAGAAAAGTTTGGACCTAAATGGCGAGTTCTCCCTGGATCCCAGGCAGTCTGACCTTGCTAACCAGTCTACCATGTAGAACATTTTGGTTTTCTTACTGAATTCCATAAAGGCAACATCCACTGTCCTGCCTTCATCAATCATCTTCATCACATCCTCAAAAAATTCCACCGAGTCAGTGAGACGTAATCTCAATTGTACAAACCCCTCTTCAGTCCTTGTCTTTCCAAATACATATCGATCTTTTTCCTCGAAATCCCCTCCAACAATTTAGTCACCATTGACGTCATGCTCACCAATCTCGAGTTACCTGTTTTTTCTTTACTTTCTTAAATAATTGCGCTATGTTAGCAGCGCTCCAATCTTTTGACACCTCACCTGTGAAAATCAATGTTACAAATATATCAGCAAAATGCATTAGCAATCTATTTCCTAGCTTCCCGCAAACATCTGGGATACAACTGATCAGGTCCCAGGGATTAGTTCACCTTTATGTGTTTTAAAATGTCCAACACCTCCTTGTAATATAGACACTTTTCAAGGTATCGTTGCATATTTCTTCATTCTCTCGCTCTTGTAACCTCCTCCACATTAAATACTGAGGAGAAATACTTGTTTAGTATCCCTCAAATTTGTTTTGGTTCCATAAATAGGTAGCCTTACTGATCTTTAAGGGGCCCTATTGTCTCCCGAGTTAATCTTTTGCCATTAAAGGATTTGTAGAATTTGTTCAATGCCTCATTAACCCAATTTCTAAAGCAATCTCTTGTCCACATTTTTCTGGCCCGATTTCCCCATTGACTATGCACTTGCTGCCCTTATACACCTCTCGGGATTCACTTGATCTCAGCTCTGTTTACCTGACATACGCCTCCTTCCTTACCTTGACCATAACATCAATATATCTAGCCATCCAGCACTCCCTGCACCCACCAGCCTTGCCCACCTCTCTAATAGGAACACGTTGGCTCTGGACTCTCTGAAACCAAGTTTTGATGGCCTTGCATTTTCCAACCATCCCTTTACCTGTGAATAGGGTATTCCAATCAGCCTTTCACAGGGCTCACCTAACACTTTCAAAATTGGCCTTGTTCAAAGTTAGAACTTTAATGTTGACATCAGGTATTTCCGATTCCATAATTAATTTAAAACTAATATTTATGCATAACAAACTTGAAAGTTAAATAAACACTTCCTGTGCCTCCAGAACGGGCTCGAGAGACTGAATAGGCTCATCCTGTCCCTCTGTATTACACTGGAAATGCTGTCCCTCTGTAATAGACCCAAGAGGCTTAATGGCCTCCTCCAGTTCTTCTAAACACACTCGAGAGGCTGCATGGCCTCCTCCTGTCCCTGTGTAACAGATCCGAGACACAGCAACCTGTGGATTACGAGCAGCCGGTAAACTGTATCTAATGGAGACCCATTCCTTTTCAGTTACAGAAACACAAACAACACAATGTACTCCAGGTGCCCTCTCAGTGACACCTCATACAGCTGCAGCGACAAATCTCTTTGTTTTGAATGATTCTGTTGGCAAAATGTGCCAATATTCCAACTTTCTACCTTTTCAAGTAGCAACAGGTTAATATGGGCTGAATGGCCTTCTCCTATCCCTCTGTAAGGGGCCCATAGGGACAGAATTGCTTTGGTCTGTTACTGAGCAGCATTCTCAATGGTCTGACTCAAGGTTATGAAAGGATTTGAAAACAGGGCATTGAAACCAGGAGTAGCCTCACACTGGTCAATAAGTACCGTACTTTGTTTCAGGTATCTAGAAACCTGCCCACCCGACGTTTGTTTTTTTACGCAGCAGATCTATCATTTTATAACTGCCTATTTTCATAAGCAGAGTGGAACATATATAGGCCGCTGCAGTGTTCTGTTAATACTCTTATATACAAGGGAAAAAAGATTAAAAATATTGACAGATTTATGGTCCATCCCTCAGCAACCCTTATCCATTTCGTCCAAAACCAGTAAATGAAAAGTGATGTTTTGAATTGGTTAACTGGGCCTGTTTGTTCAGTGACTGTGATTAATGCCAATCTCCATGGATTCTAATTATCCCAGTGGAGGGTTTCAATCTTTTAATGATAACTGGGCTCCGTTCAATGTGTCAACCCATAACATGAGCAGAGCATCACTGGCAGCACTGACAAGGATCAGCAGATCCAGAGAGAAGGGGAGGAGAAATCAGAATCTGAGAACATGAGACTGGAATGTTCCAACAATCGATCAGAATCTGAGAACATTAGACTGAAATATTCCAACAATGGATCAGAATCTGAGAACATTAGACAGGAATATTCCAACAATATACAGGAGCTTATCTGATTATGTTTGGTATCTTTCTGAATTTGATTGGTTGTCATTATCATCGCAGATCTATTTCGCTCTTCTCATTCTTCAATACTTTTATTATCCCTTCCTGGCTATCGTTGGTGTTCCTGGTGAGTGTCACTATCCAGATTTTGTTTTCTATACACCAGTTATGAGTGTATTATTGTTATTTCATATTGTCTACACTTCCTGCCACTGTTCTTGTTCCTGTTGAATCTCACAATCCAGACATTAACTCTACAGACCACTACTAACTGCATCAATGAAGGTGTTCAATTACTGTCTCGCTCTCTGCTCTGGCAGTGTTACTCACGGGTCTCTATGTTGAACTATTCAGTTTCAGGGGAGAACCACAATGCATTGTCTCATTGTCTTTACTGTTAAGAGCATGGAGGACACTTTCTACTCTTCTGGTGACAAACTCCACTTCCTTCCACTGTTTCCATCCCATTCCTGGCCAATATCTGCAGCTGAAACAGTCAGGTCACAACTGTGGGAGATCCCTTTGACTATGAGCTGATTCTTGACACCATATCCCGAACATGTGTAACTTGAAATACTCCCCACTCCAGAATATATCTTACTGGTTTATTCCATCTGTTGTTTGAACCTTAAGCTATGAAATACAATCTTAATGAAGCCAATAATCTGCTGCTGACACTCTCAGCTTCAAACGTGCTGAAGCAAATCTGATTCAACCTCACACCAGACTCCCATCCATCTGTCATTCATGTGCATGCGGATGTATATTGCTATTGTGTCTGGCAATGCCTTTATTTTTACATTCTCAAATACCTTCGCTCACCTGTCCATGCAACTTCTCTCGTTCTCTCTACTGATTAACAAAAAGCTTGCCTGTTGTTCGTATTTAAAATAATTTCCTCCATGTGCGATCCTTCTCAAACAATGAGTTTTGCATTCAACCACGCCAATCGCGCGCGCACACACACACACTCTCTCAGTCTCTGATGAACATACGCACACACACATACACATGCGCGCGCGCGCGCAGAGAGAGCAAACCTTCCCACTGTAAGCAGTAAATCTGTTGTGAGTATAGTTAGCATATGATAGTAGAGTTTGCAATACTCTCTATGCTGTGCAGATAGTGCAGTTTACTGAGCAACACACTAGCATGCTCTGCAGAGCTCTCCATGCTGGGCTGTCATCTTGTCCCAGTTTATGTTGTTTGTGGTGTTCTGTGAAGCACATTGAGAACTTGATGTAACAAACCATTTCAGCTGATCTGACAATGTCTTTATTCAATGTTCTCATTCTTGTAATTTTACTCACGAAGATCTCACTTCGCCAGTTAGTCCCACTGCCCTGAAGTTTTCCACATATTTCCACAACATCTTTTCAGTTAATTAACTGTCTGTTTCTGTCTTTAATGTGAATCTCTTGTCCCTTTCTTTCTTTCCCTGGCCTTGGGTTTTGGCCTCCCTAGTGTATCGAGTGCTGGCATTGTGTAGCTCAGAAATAATGAAATGGGGTGTGTCAGGCTGTTGTTCACTTCCTGGTATGTCCCATGTGATGGTCCATGGACAAGCGTGTTTCAGAAGTTATGAGAAACATCCTTGTAATTTGGTCTGTACCTGTGACTGTCGCTCTCAGGTGACCATGCGATCAGTAACAAAAGGAAGCCCACTGAGTGAAGGACCACGCATATAAATTGCCTGACAATGCTGTCACTTTTTTAATAAAAGGTTATTTTCTCCCTTTTTTTTAGTAAGAGACCTTAAAGGCAAAACTTCCTACGGAAAACGGCTCAAGTAAATAACTTATGGGGCTTTTAGGGTTTTTAAATAAATAGCAGTAACAATGGCCAGCTGGCACAGACCAGGATTTCTAGTTTTTTTTATATTGTAGCTATAACAATCACCAGGTCCCAGAAGGGTTGTAAGTTTCAGTAAATTATCCACAGCTGCTATTCTCTCTGGAACCTCACTTGATGGTGTTTCCTCCTGGATTGGAGAACTGTATGCAAGAATGCATGTCTGAATGTTCCTTTTTGCGAAGGGGTGTGTTTATGGGATGTTGATATATTGGAACAGTTCATTAGTACAAGGTACTGTATCCATTATTCGGTTAAGATTGCCAATAGAAAAATTATTCTAAATTCATCTTCATTTCTAATTGGATTTTCATTAGAGTGTTTAAATATATTGTATTTTGCTTAATGGTGAGTGGTTTGAATAGTTTGACATCTGGAACACCCAACTCACGTCTACCTTTAAAATAAGGAAAGGTTGGCATCCAACCAACCTTCTTAAAATAGTTTGAGGCAGCCTGGTTCGACTACAGCAAACTGGGGACTATTGTCCGGTTCTAAATCGATAATACAAAATTGGGTTTAGAATTTGCAAACAGGCTATTCTCCCCAACAAGTCCACACCGATCCTCCGAGGAGTAACCTACCCAGACCCATTCCTCTACCCTATTATTACACATTTACCCCGACGAAGGCAACTAACTCACACATCCCTGAAAACTATGAACAATTTATCATGGCCAATACACCTGACATGCACATCTTTGGATTATGGGAGGAAACCAAATCATCCAGAATAAGCTCATGAAGACATTGGAGAGTATGCACCAGGAGGCTATTGGGTTCAAAGGTCGTGTATGGTAGTTGATAGTGTCTTTTTTCTGGATGTTGAATTCGGTTGTTTTCAACAGTATTTTGTGTATAAAGATTCAGTCATTAAGAGTTCTCTGGGTGTGGAAAAGTGAAGTTGGCGGTTTTACAAAACGTAATGATGGTAAAGCTTTAGGAATTGACAGACAAACTGGAGTTGGGGTTGCGATTGTCTGTGAGAAAATTAGAGATAATTACAGCTATAGATCGGCAATTACGTTTCGTGGAACCGCCATCAGACTCTTTGGAAATGGCCGGAATTGAATTTGAAATGATGGTCTTTGAACCTGAGAAGGAATTGAAAGAGTTTGAATTATGATGAAAAGTAGAAATAAAAGAAAGGGAAACGAAGAGAAAAGAGAGAAAAGGACAGAAGAAAAGCAGAGAGTTTCAACTTAAAACGGTAGCAATTAGAGAGGAAAGTTGATATAGAAGGCGGAGATGAAGGTAGAATGTCGGTGGGATGAGGAGGATAGTACGGTTGAGCAACCCTATTGTCACCAATGGCCTAACGAGGTTCTGTTTAAATGCATCCAGGCATTCTCTAAATTTGATGAGAAGGATGGGAAGCCTTTTGAATTTCATTTGAGAAAGTGGCTAAACAAATGCAGACACCAGTGACCATGTGGATTGATTTGATCCAAAGCTGATAGGTATTTGCATCCCTATCGGAGGAGGTATCTGGCCAGTATGGAGTGGTGAAGAAAGCCATCTGAAGTGTATATGAGCTTGGGCCAGACACTGACAGACAGCGTTACAGGAATCTAAAAGAGGGTCTCTGGTTAAAAGCACATTGAGTTTGAAAGGATCAAACAAAGTAATTTTGAAAGGTGGTAAGGGTATTAAAAACAGAGCAAACCTATGACACTCTTAGAAAGATTCTTATTTTGGAGAAGTTCAACCATTCACTTCCTACAGTCGTGAAAGCTCGTGTGGAAGAGCAGAGTTAAAACGGCAACATTAGAAGCTGAAATGGCTGATGATGATGATTGATTTCAGAAATCAAAGTTTGGTTTCTGTGAGAGATGGAGAAGAATGTGCGAGGTCTTGTTAAGGTTTACAGGCATAGGCCAGGAGTAGCAGGTAAAGAGGTTAGAGCAGTAAGAGGTACAGAAGCATGTAATTCTTTTATGCTGAGACATGAGGAGCTATGTCATTCAAAAGGACTATTGGAGAGATGAGAAGTGCTCCATTATGTAACGTGTGGTTGGAGTGTCCAGTGGAAACATCAACAGATTTATTCCACAATGGGGAAGGAGGCCTTGAGCTTGGTGTTGGCGTTACAACTTTTCAGATTTACATTGCCAATAACATACCTGAGACAAATCTTTATCACTGATCATAACCCCTTAAAGTTTTTGGAGAAGATTAGGGAGAAAAATACCAGTCTGTTTCGATTGAGCTTATTATTGCTGCCATTCAGTTTGAAACTATACAGGTGACAGGGCGATAAAACCTAAGTGTGGAGACTTGGATGAAGAAAGTCAAAGGCATTCTGTGGCAGGAGTAAAATGACTGAAATCGAAATAGATGTGAATATTTGTATGCTCAGAGTCAATGTAATATATATGCATTTCAGTCTACTAATCGAGGAAGATTAGGATGTCTAAAATGAATCCACCTTTGTGTATTGATGGATTATTTTATTAAAGATGGAGTTGTGAGGATGCTATCACTGTAAAAAGATTATTTTTCTTGGTTTTTTTTGAAGAGAGGTGTTAAAGGCAGAGGTGTAGAACTGCTGTCTGAAAACAGTTTAAATAAATAACTGAGATTTTAGGTTTCATTAAAACTTTGGTAACAATGGAAGGGCAGTGGCCAGCTCTCCCAGACCAGATTTCCTCATTTTACTTTTAGCTGCAGCATTCAGAAGCTGCTGGGGATCCCAAAGGGTTGGAAGTTTCAATACATGATCCCCAGCTGCTTTTCTCTCTGAGATCTCTGTTCAGCTTGTTTCCCCCTGGATTGGAAAACTGCTGTAAGGATCTGTATTTGAATATATCTTTGTGCCAAGCGGTGTAAACCAAACAGGTACGGTATCTATTGTTTGTGTAAGTGTTCCAACATATAAGCTATTCCAAAACGTTCTTTTCTTTGATTGTATTTTAACTAAAGCATTTGAATAGATTATATTTTGCTCAATGTCGAGTGGTTTGACTAGTCACAACATAACTGGAACACACACTTCACATCTATATTTAAAATAAGGAAAGGTTTGGGTCTAAACGGCCTTCTGGAAATATTTTGAGGGAATCTGGTCTGGTCCAAAACACTTGTAGCGAGGGGCTTCTGACTGGCTTCTGCAATTGAAAATTTAGTGGAGGGGCAGGGGATGTTTTGCTGGAGGTTGTGCTGTAAGTTGCCTCAGACATTCAGGGAGATCTGAGGATTTGGTGACCCAACTCTGGATGGAGCATGTGGACTGCAGCTCCAGCATCTGGGTCTGCAACATGAACAACAAATGGAGCAGAGGCAGCAGAGAGGGGAAGCTCTGAAACCACGGAGTGAGTGTGTGTGGGGAAAGGGATCTGCTGTATCCACCCCGGATTTTCCAGGACCAATTTCCCAAACTCCACTTAACCCAGGATCAAAGTATGAGGGGACCATGACTGAACAAGGAGCTGGTCACAGAGCGGTGTCACCTCCTTCAACACGACCTGCAGCTTCACACCAGGGGGAGGATGGTGTTGCCAGGGGCTGTGAGGGTCACTGTTTCATTCAGCTTCTATGATCCAGAACTTTCCAGGCAGGACTGGGTGACATATCCATCATCTCCCAGTGTCTCAACATCAATGTCACCATTCGATGGTGGAGTATATATATGGTGGATGAGGTAAATAGATTGTTTCTCCCTCAGCAGGGAGCTGCCGGTTGTATCCAGTATAGTGGGATTCCCGATGGTGTCCATGGCATCTGCAGAGTATCCATGTCAATGGGGAGAGGTAGAAGAACTGAAGGAGCTCTCCCTCTCCATTAATGTCACAGTGTGCCCATCACAGTACATCATGTTGGCGAATACCCACTGTCCTGGCAGCAGTCATGGTCTCTTCATTCAGAAGCAGTCAGCCATTCCCATCGTCATCGGGTCTCCACGTAGAAAGGAATGAATATATCTTGGATAAAGTCCATCCCTTTGATGCACGTTTCAAAACACCATTCCCACCACCAATTAACCAGATCAAAGTATTCCATGTGTATGGAGAGCATGGGGTCATTTGGAGTGTCTGGGAGCAGACGATCAGGGATGGAGCAAAACCTCCCATGTCTGAACGGATCTGAGTGAATCCCCCAGTACACAGCAACATTAAGTCCTATAATCCCTCTCCATTTCAGTAACATATTGCTTTCTATTATTCCTGTAAATGAAACGACAGGTTATATCATGTTAAATTCCACCTGCTAAACGATTATCTATTGCCTTTACATTTCTGAATCTGTTTGCAGACTCTCCACCCTCTCTTGATAATTTATTCTCTTGCTTACCACAGCGACATCACCAAACTCAGCATCTGTATATCTGTTCCGTCCACCTGATCATTAATATAGATTGTAAATAGTTGAGAACCCAGCGCTGGTCACTGTGTGACCCTACTGGTTACAATCCCTCTAACTGATTGAGACTGATTTATCCTGAGTGCCTGCTTCGTGTATGATACCCAGTCCTCCCCCATTCCTGTGAAACACTGTCGAAGGGTTGAATAAGAACAAGGAGCATCTGTGAGGAATCCAACCCCTCGATGACACTGATGTCAACACGGCCTCTGTTCCACTTTCCTGCCATCTCTCCATCCTAAAACTCTAGTCTCTTGTTGTAGATTGCGCCACATGAAAAAAACTCCACTCCATATCTACACATTCAATTACTATTAGAATGTTACAGACCTCAATGAGATCTCCTTTCATTCTTATAAACTCGAGAGTATATGCTTAAACTGCTCAATTACTCTTCATAAGGCAAACACTTTGAATATGGAATCAATCTAATGAACCTCTTCTGAATTGCCCCCAATGGAAACACCTCATTCTGCCGGACCCCCAAACTATAATTCAGTTGCAGCCTCACTAATGCCTTGCATAGCTACACCAACACTCCCTACCTTTCTACTCTATCCTTTTATAAATAAACACTGAAATTATGCTTGCATTTCTCATTACTTGCAGTTCCCACAGGCAGGTTTTCTGTGATATGCAAGCAGACACCCAGATCCCTCTGCACCTAAGCACTTTGAACTTTCTCTCCATTTAGATAATAATTTGTCTTTCTATTATCCTGGCAAACTTGAATAGCCCCATATTTATTCCCATGAATTTTCGTTGCTAAATTTTGGCCCATTCACGCAACCTATCCATATAGTTTTAAAATCTCTTGCATCGTCATTCCAAAGTAATTTCCCACCGATGTGAGAGTCATCTGAAAATGTGGCATTGTATTTTCTATCCCATCAACCGAGTACAGTAATACCATCAATCGCAAATGTTTGAGGCATGAGTACTGAAATCAATGGTACCCCACAAATTGCATTTGCCAAAATAAAATGACACATTTATTCCATCTGACTGAATTTTGTTGGTTAACCAATCCTCCATCCAAGCGAATAAACTACTCCTAAACCCATGTTGTGTGCTCTTACCACTTAGTCTTTGGAGAAGCGACACATCCAATGCCTTCAGGAAGACCAGAGATGTTCCATCTCCCACGATCCACCTTTTTTGTGACATCTTCAAATAACTCAAGCAAACACTTCAAACTTGATTGTCCTTTGTAAAACCATGTTGTCTCTGACAGATTGTGGTTTAATTTTGCAAATGTCCTGAACAATGGACTCTAACAATTAGCCTTAAATTACAATGGTTTATTGTTACACTTTAGTCCCTAATGTATACCATTATTATAAGTTCTTCCCTTTCGAAAACCTTCACGTTTTCTTTGAATTCCTATTTAATGGGCACACGTTTTTTAAGAGATCTGCTCCAATTACTGAGTAATAGTCATGTGTGGCTGAATGGACTCACCATCCTGTTGGTGTACAAACACGATGGGCTGACGTCTTTCTGGTTTTCCCATGTTGTCGTCTCCAAGGCCAGAATGATCTGCGCCTGTTGATCCTTTAGAGGATTGGGAGATTATGGAATCTTACTGTTGCTCTCTAACATTTTGATGGGCTGACGGGTCTTCTCATACTTCTCCATCGAAATATTGAACGGTCTCCTCATGTATCCTGGAGATGGTTCCGAGGGATTGATTGGTCTTATCTTGTTCCCATACAACAGACACGTGTCGAAATTACTACTTCCTTTCTCATTAAAGAAGTCTCAGATAGTTTTTATCCTTATCTAATTCCCTTGCAATAGGCTCGGTGGGTCTGAACGGCCTCCTGTTATCCCTGTGTAACAATCTCCAGTCACTGTGTGACCTCTTCCAGTTCCTATGTTACAGACCTGAGGAGGCTGAATGGACTGATCCTGTTGCTGTTTAACAGGATACTGGTGCAGCATGTCCTACTGTTATAGGCTCGAGTGGCTAATTGGCCTCCTTCTGTAAATGTATATCAGGCGCCAGGGGCTGAATAGCCTCATCCTGTTTTGGTGTAACAGGGTCGAAGGCTTGAATATCCTTCTGTTGTTCCTGTGTAACACACTGGAGAAGGGAATGGTTCCTCCACTATCTGTGTAATTCGCTTCATTCGTTGACTACATCTGTCATCTATGTTGAAGTAAGATCATCCTTATTTTTTGTAAACTCCAATGGCTACTGGATCAACCTGATCATCCTTTCGTTATAAGCTAGCACCTTCATTGCAGGAATCAGTTGAGGGAACCATCTCTGAGCTGCTTCCAATGTAACAACATCATTTCTTCACTGAAGAGATTAAATCTGTACACACTACTCCAGATGTGATCTCACTAAGACCCTGTACAGCAGCAGCAACATTTTACCAGCTTGTTGTAAGGTTCCCACCCAGGTTAGAGCTGTCTCAGCTCTCTGGGGGAATATAGTGCATTGTTGGAAAATCAATGCCCTTCTCTACTCCATCAGCATAACGGGAGATCTGGAGAAATTAAAGTTTGAGAAGTTCATAAATGATGTGGCGAAATGATCTCTACCATTAATCTCTCCAGAGCCCACACCGCTCAGATTCCACAGAATCTAGTAAGATGGAGCAAACATTGATGGGAGTCATATATCAAAGTGAAAGCTGCAATACAAATGCTGGACATGTTGTAAAACAGGAAATGAGATAAACACATTTGTGGGTACTGCAGTAATAATATACTGCTTATATTATATCTAAACTGTGTTCACCCAATTGAATGCTAATGCTGGGAAAATGGATTTCATGACCGCGTGTGAGATGGTTTACATGAACATTATGTTGAGCACTGAGCTCGATATCAGGTTATTGAGGAATTGGTGTTGAGTGATCAGAAGAGCTAATTGAAAATTTTGCCGGAAAGGACATTTTCGGAACAGTGACCACAATGTATTGGTTTTCTTTTATGCTGTTTGAGTACACGACAGTTTTTGTTGCATTTGAAGTAACCATTTGAAATATGAGTCATGCAGACCATGAAGGTGTGAGGAGAAAGTGGGGACTACAGATGCTGAAGATCAGAGCCGAAGGGTGTGGTGCTGGAAAAGCACAGTCAGGCAGCATACTAAGAGCAGATAAATCGATGTTTCGGGCATAAGCCCTTCATCAGGAATGAAGCTTATGGGCCTAGGGGGTTGAGAGATAAATGAGAAGAGGATGCGGCAGGGGGGAGGTAGCTGGGATTACGATAGTAGATGAAGGTGGGTTTGAAAGTGAAAGGTGATGAAGGGAGACAGAACGCATCATCTACTGCATCCATTAAAGACAATGTGGTCTTCTCTACATTGGCGAGGCAGGAGGTCAACTTGTGGATCATTTCAGGGAACATCTCTGGGACAATCACATTGAACGACACCATCGCCTAGTGGCTGAGCACTTTAACTCCCCTTCCCATTCTGCCAAGGACATGAGAGTCCTGGGCCTGCTCCATCGCCAAACCCAAGCCACCAGAAGCCTGGAGGAAGAAAGCCTCATCTTCTGCCTTGCGACCCTCCAACCACAGGGGATCATAGTGGATTTCCCCATTTCCCCATTTCCCCTAATCCCACTTTATCCTACTCCAACCTTCCAAATCAGCACCGCCCTTTTGAACATTTCTATGTGTCCACCTTCTTCCCTATCAGTCTGTTCCACCCTCCTTCCTCTCTGACTATCACTTTCAAACCCACCATCATCTACCTATTAGATGAAAGGAGGCAGCTTAGAAAAATGCCAAGTGTTGCAGTAAGCCAGTGGATTCAGAGAAATGTAGGACCCAGCAAAGGATGACCAAGAAACTGAGAAGAAAATCAGAAAGAGAAAAAGCGTGCAAACGAAAGAAAAGCATAAAGACTGCTAAAAAGCGTCTATCAATGTATCAAAAAAATAAAAATAAGGCCAAATGTGGGACAGTTGATGTGCGTTCAGGATAATTTATTGCAGAGAACAGAGAAATCGCAGGGAAAAGAAACAGTTTCTTTGTGTCTATCTTCATGGAAGAATGTCCAGAAATTCTTCCAGAAATACCAAGTGACCATGGGACTTGTGCAAGTAACGTCTAAGATCATTCTTATCAGTGTTGAGGTCATCTTTGAAAAGAAAGCTGGATTGAGTATTTCTAAATCTGACAGACGAGATGTACTTCATACAAAAATTTCAGAGGAAGCAGCAACAGACATGTTGATTGCATCGCGGATTTTCACTTTATTTTCCGACACATTCCCAAAATGCCTTTAGCCAATCTGGATAAGGCAAAGGTTATAAATATTATCCAACAGTTTAAGGAGAGATGAATTTGGAGAATGGTAAACTACAGACCAGTTAACCTGTCATCCGCAGTCAGGTATGTCTTGGACTCGGTTACAAAGAACATGCTACTAGATATTTAGAAGGTAAAAACTTAACTGGGGAGTGTGAGAATGTACCGGTGAAAGGAAAACCAGAAGTGGCAAACATTCTTTTGGAATGGTTTGAAGATGATTCTTGTGGACATAGGCAATGAAGAACCAATGGATAATGTATAGTTGGATATTCATGAGCTTTTTTAAACAACTCACATACTGAGCTCATAAGAAAAGTTAAACCGAGAGGTATGAGGAAGAACATATGCAAATGGGAAATTAAAAATTAGGTTTATATTCATGTCAATGTAATTGGAAGATAGAGGATGTCGTGCACCAGTTGCATCGAGCATTGGTGAGACTAAACTTAGACAATTGTGTATCGGTCGGAGTCCCAATCTGAGAAAGAATATACTGACTACAGAGGAACTGCAAAAGGTATTCTCCAAATTAACCCCTAAGTTGTCAAGGTTGTCTGATGGGGTAACTCAGCCTGTAATCTCGAGTTTCGAAACATGAGAGGTGATTGCAGTGAATCTTAGAAACATCGAAAGGACTGAATAACAGAGGGACCTGAGGAAGTACAAGTAGGTGAGATCTGAGAGAATCCCATGATATTATACACGGACATGTAGAACAGAATAATCAGCAAACAGTCAGTGTACATTAGAAACCAAAGGGGCAATCTGTGTGTCAAGCTGGAGAACATTGATGGATTGTAACATGAGACCTTCACATCTATTTTACTTGGGAGAAGGAGGATGCAGGTACAGAATTCAAGAAGATGGACTGGACAACTCTTGAACAGATTGATGTAAAATACGAGCAGGGATTTGAGGTTTTGTTCTGTACAAATTTGGACCAATCTCCATGTCTGAATGAGTTGTATAACAGGCAGCTGTCGGCGTCAAGGGAGGAATGACCCTGTCTGAATATTTTAATTAGAATCTGACCATAGGGGAGGTGCCAGAGAACTGGAGGACTGCTAATACGATTACACTTCACAGTAAGAGTGGGAGAAATAGTCTAGGTGACTATCGATGAGCGAGTATTAGATCACTGTTAAGGAAACTACTGGAGAAGATAGGGAAGGAGAATATCGAACTCCAATCAGAGTCACAGGGTTTGATCAGGGATAATTATCATGACTTTATCAGAAGGGAGTCGCATCTAATGGATTTGATTGAATTAGTTTGAGGAGGTCAATGGTTTAGTTTTGTAGGAAGGCCTTTGACAAATTTCCAGCTGGGATACTGAGAAATAAAGTAAAATCTCACAATATGAAGGATACCTTGGCAGGTTACAAGGAGATTTCTCTGAATGGCAGCAGGCAGAGGGTGGTGGGAGAAGGCTCTTTGAGCGACTGGAGATCAGTGTCCCCTGGTGTACCACAGGGATCAGTGCTGTGTCCCTTATTGTTTGTGTTATTCATAAAAAAAGATGTGAATGTGGAGGGGGCTAGGTGGAGAGTGGGGGAGGTGTGAGAAGTAAGTGTATGTTTGACATAAAGATTGACCGGTTGGTTCACAGTGAGGAGGAAGGCCTTAAGTTACAGGAAGATGCAGATGATTGGTCAGATGGGCAAATCAATGGCAGATGGAATGTAACCCTGATAAATATGATGTGATGGAGTTTGGGAGAAGGAAACAGACAGGGGAGGACTCAATGAATGGCAGCACACTGGGAAACTCAGGGTGTGCTTCTCCACAAATCCCTGAATGTGACTGGACAGGTTAATGGGTTAGGTAAGAATTGGACCTTGGGTGTTGTGTTTCCTAATCAGGGTGTAGATTATAAGAGCAACACAGGGCTTTGGTTCGGCCAAAATGGAGTACTGTATGTGGTTCTGGGAGCCACATTCCAGGAAGGATGTGATTGTACTGGAGAGGGTGCAGAGGTGATTCACCAGGATGTTCCCTGGGATGGAGCATATCAGCCACGGAGAGAGGCTGGATAAGCTCAGGTTGTTTACTTTGGAGCAGAGAAAGCTGAGAGGTCCGTGATTCAGGAGGATAAGATTATGAGGGACATGGACAGGGTGGATAGACAGTAGCTGTTCCTTTTAGTCAGAGGGTCAAGAACAAATGAGCCCAATTTAAAGTGAAAAGTTTGAGGTTCAGAGAGGATTTAAATATTTTTTCACCTCGAGGATGTGGAGTTCTGGGATTACTTCCCGAGAAGGGGAATTATCACGGGTAACCTCACAATCATTAAAAAGTACTTGGACGAGCACGTGGAAGTGTCATAACATTCCAGGCTATGGGCCTGGTGCAGGAAAGTGGGACTAATATAGATTGTGCTGTATTTCTGTTGGCACAGAATCTATGCTCCTGTGAGTGTATGGTGTGGAAGGTCAATTATTGAGCAGTCTAAGGCAGGAATTGATGGCTTTCTGAAGAGTATATTCACAAGGGTTAAAAGAGTGAACTGTAATAGCTGGTTGAATTATGTCAATGTGAGAAATATGAGAAAACAAGTGCAGTTTCCTTACAGTTTGAAACCAGAGAATAGAGAATGGGAAACAGGGAAATGGCAGAACTATGAAGCCACTACTTCAGTTCTGTCTTCACAGAACTTTCAAACAATACAAGGAAAACCAAGTCTGGTGTAGGAAATTGATAGAGTACATTGAACATAGAACATAGTAAGTAAATGGTTTAGGAGAAATTATTGTGGCTGAAAGTATTGGTCATAGGCAACACTAACGTAGATTTATGAAATGGGAATTATGTTTGAGAAACAGAATGGGAGACAAATGAAAGAGAAGCAATGGATGTAAAACATGTGGATTTTTAGAAAGATTTTGGTAAAGCTCCAAGCCCAATTTGCGAAATCAAATCTGAGTGGATTGGGGGCTAATATATGGCTATGGTTCCAGAATGGGTCAGCTGGCAGGAAACGGTGAATAGAAATAAACAGACTCGTCAAGCCACAGCCTGACATTGTCTGTAAGGTATGATTCTGTGAGTATAACTATATCGCAGACACCCCATTACCTTCCCCAGTTATCTCCTGTCTCATCAGGACGGACACAGCAGAAGTGGCGGCACAGTGGGATACAGTTGGAAGGGAATTGCTCTTGGAGTCCTCAACAGTGACTCCGTATCCCATGAAGTCTCATGGCATTACTTTGCACATGGGGAAGGAAACCTCCTGCTGATGACCATGTACCAGCCTCTTCCAACTGATGAATCAGTACTCCTCCATGCTGACCAACACTTGGAGGAAGCACTGAGGGTAGCACGGATGCAAGATCTACTCTGGGTGTGGGATTTCAATGTTCACCACCAAGAGTATCTCAGCGACATAATTACTGATCGAGCTGGCCAGGCCCCAAAGGATATAACTGCTCGACTGGTTCTGCAGCAGGTGGGGAAAGAACCAACAAGAGGAAAATATATACTTGACCACAGCCTTACTAATCTGTCAGTTACAGAACTATCTGTCCATGACATGATCGGTAAGAGAGACTACCGCATAGTCATTGTGGAGACAAAATCACACCTGCACATTGAGAATTACCTCCACCATTTTGGGTGGTTCTATCACGTTGCTAAACAGGGCAGCCTTCGAACAGATCTAGCAGCTCAAATCTGGATGTCCATAAGGTGTCGTGAGTCATCAATAGCAGCCAAGTTGTACTCCCACATAACCTCATGGCCTCCCGCATATCCCCCTCGCAACAATTGCCATCAATCTAGAGGATCAACATTGGTTCAGTGGAGTGTGCAGGATGGCAGGAGCAGCACCAGCCATACCTGATAATGGGGTGTCAGCCTGGAGAAGCCACCAATCAGGACTACTTGTGCGCTAAACAGCATAAGCAGTAAGTGATAGACACAGCTAAGTGATCCCACAAGCAAAGGGACAGATCTAAGCTCTGCAGTACTTCCACATCTAGCCGAAAAACGTTGGGGACAATTAAACAATTCACTGGAGGAAGAGATTCCACAAATAACCCCTTCCTCCATGATGGAAGAGCCCAGCACTTCAGTGTATAAGATAAGGCTGATGTATTCGCAACAATCTTCAGTCAGAAGTGCTGAGTGGATGATCCATTTCAGCCTCCTCCAGTGGTCCTCAGGAATTCAGTTACCAGTCATCAGCCAATTCGATTCAGTCCACTCGATATCCAGAAACGATTACAGATACTGGATACTCCAAAAGGTGCATAATCTGACACCATTATGTCAATAGAACTGAAAACCTGTGCTCCATAACTTGCTACTCCCCTAGCCAAACTATTTCAATACAGTTACAACAATGGCTTTTCCTGATTACTTGGAAAATTATCCCAAGCAATCATTGCTCCTGTATGTAAAAAGCAGAACAAATCCAATCCGGCCAATACCACCCCATCAGTCTACTCTCGATCATCAGTAAAGTGGTGGAAGGTCTCAGTGTTTTTATGCAGCACCTGCTCAGCAATACCCTGGTCAATGACGCCCAGTTTGGGCTCCTCCAGGGCCACTCAGCTCCCGATCTCATTACCATGGTTCAAACATGGAAAAAAGAGCTGAATTCCAGAGGTGGGGTGAGAGTGATAGCCGTTTAAATCAAGGCTGCCTTCGACCAAGTGTGGTATCAAGGGGCCTTAGCAACACTGGAATCAATGGGTATCAGAGGGAAACTCCCCGCTGGTTAGAATCATACCTGACACATCGGAAGGTGGTCATGGTTGATAAAGGTCAGTCAACTCAGCTCCAGGACAAGTCTGTAGGAGTCCCTCGAGCAGTGACCGAAAACTTCTTCAGGGCTGCTTCATTAATGACCTTCCCTTCATTTTAAGGTCAGCAGTGGGGATGTTCGCCAATGATTGTACAATGTTCTGCAACATTTGTGGCTCCTCAGATACTGAAGCAGTCTATGTCCAAATGCGACAAGATCTGGAGAGTATCCAGGCTGACAAGTGGCAAGTAATATTCAGGCCATGCAAATGCCAGACCATGACCATCACCAATAAAATACAATCTAACCTGCCCCTTGGCATTCAATGGTGTTACTATCACTGAATCCCCCAGTATCAAAGTCCTGGTGGGTAATCATTGCTCAGAAACTCACTGGTCTCGCCACATAAACACAGTCACTATAACAGCAGATTAGAATCTAAGAATACTGCGGCGAGTAACTCACATCCTGACTTCCAAACGTCTGTCCATCATCTACAATGCATAAGTCAGAAGTGTGATGGAAGACTCCCAATTTGTCTGGATGAGTGCAGCCCCAACAACACTCAAGAAGCTTTACACCATCCAGGACAAAGCAGCCAGTTTGACTGTCCATTCTTCCACAATGCTCCACCATCAACGCTCAGCAGCAGCAGCAGTGTTTTACTATCTACATGCTGCAATGAAATGATTCACCAAAGATCCTCAGAGACCAACTTCCCAGCTCCCATGTCTATCTAGAAGGACAAGGGCTACAGATGTATGGAAATACCATCATCTTCAGGTTCCCTCCAAGCCATTCACCATCCTGACTTGGAAATTTATCACCGCTCCTTCACAGTCACTGGGTCAGAATCCTGGGATTCCCTCCCTAATGGCATTGGAGGTCAACCACAGCAGGTGGACTGCAGCGTTCAACAAGGCAGCTCACCACCACCTTCTCAAGGGCAACTAGGGACGGGCAATAAATGCTGGCCCAGCCAGTGACACCCAGATTCACGAAATAAATAAATAGAAATTAACAGAGGACGGTTGTTGAGGTGTCGCAGGGACCGGTGCTTGGGGCCCAGCTGTTCACAATGCCCTTTAAACATTTGGTTACTGGAATCAGATACAATATATCCCAGCCTGCTGACAGCACTAACGGGTGTGGGATTGTGAGTGGGTGAGGAGGATGTAAAAAAGCAACGCGAAGACTAAGACAAGCGGAGTGAATGGGTAAATACGTGACAGATGGAGAACAATGTGGATAGAGGTGACGGTGTGCTCTTTGGTGGAAACGATAAATTGTCAGCCTACCATTTGAAAGGGATTGGTTGAAACATGTTGATCTACAAAGGGACGTATGCTCCTGTTTGTTTCTTCCTTCTGCATAAACCTCTGAGGCCCCTGCAGTGCAGTGAGTTCTGTAACCAGAAGTCAATACTGGCCATGGCATTGGCACACTGCCCAGTGTACACAGACCCACCAAGTGGGGAGCTGTAACATTAAAAAGGATCTGCATCTCCCTGTACACCAGACGCTGAAAACAATATTGCAGAAACAGAAAGCAGTGATGAAGATAAATGGTGTGTTGACCTTCATTTCAGGGGGATGTGAGTCCAGAAGTAAGGGTGTCTTACTGCAGCTGTATAGGGCCTGGTGAGCTATCATCCCAAACATTGCGCAAAATTGTGTGTAGTTTTGGTCTCCTTACCTAATAAAGGGCAAACCTGACATTGATGGAGAGCAGTGAAGGATGACCAGACTGATCTCTGGGATGACGGGCTTGTTGTGGGAGCACAGATTGGGGAGACTGGATAAGTATTCCACGGTGTTTAGGAAAATGAGTGGAGATCTCAGTGAAATATACAAAACTCTGACAGGGTGAGTCAGATTGGAAGCAGGTCACTCTGCATTGAGATGAGAATAAATGTCTGCACTCACTGACTGGTGAACCTGGGGAATTCGCTCGCACCTGGAAACCCAGACATTGATTATAGATAAGGATTTAGAGACAGTAAAGGGATGGCGGGAGAGCAAGAGTACGGTGTGGAAATGAAGGGCCAACCATCATTACAATGAATTGGATAGCAAACTCGATGGACCAAACGTACTACTGCACCACCTATTTTATAGCTTCCCAAGGTTACTCACATTAACAGATATGTATATCGTGTGGGGTAAGTGCATTGAGGAGACTTTTTCCATGAACTAGAATGGGGAAGGCTCAATGTGTTGAATGACCTACTCCTTTCCCGCTGTTTCTGTGCAGTCTGGGGGAAAGCTCTGTCAATGCTGTCACAAGCTCTCAGATGTTAAGAAGGAGGTCTCTGCAGAGTCGACAGGACTGTGTTCCCATTCCCTTTTCTGACATTGATGCAGAGGCCGGGTGTTCTGTCCAGTTTCATCCTTTCAGACCTCGGAGTAGTTTGATACAAATGAGTGTCTTGATTGGCCGTTTCAGAGACAATTGAAATGTTTATCACATGTCAGGGTCTTTGGAGTTAGTTTTAGTCCAGCCCAGGAAATCACGGGAGATTCACTTCCTAAAAGTATATTGGAGAAGGAAATTCTGTTTACAATCGATATTGGCTTCAAGGTCACTGTTACTGACCCCAGATTTTAGATCTCGATATTTTATTAATTGTTTTTAACTTCCACCAGCTGGCAGAGCATTAGCCTGGTCTGGATTAGTAATTCAGTGACATTACCACAACAGCACCATCTCCACATGGGGACCTATTGGAAACCACACTGAGCTGGTTATTTCTCTGCTGTTTGCCAGCTCTGTCAAAAAGAACTCCCACCAATTTGACTGTCGTGATGGGTCTGAGGGGGTGGTAATTGGTCAGGTTGTAATTATTCCCCTCTTAGGGAGCGGGACATAGCTGAGTAATTTTCCACACTGCCAGGGAGATGTCGGAGTTGGAACTGGAATGAAACAGTTTCCCCAGGGACACAGCTTGTTGTGCAGCACAAGTCTTCAGTCCTATTGAAGAAATGGTGTCAGGGCCCATTGCCTGTGTCATATCTACTCTGTTCAGCTGTTTCTTCAGGTCACGTGCAGCAATTGAAATTGGTTGAAGACTGACATCTGTGATTTTGTGGGCATCGTGATGAGGGTGAGGTGTATCATCGACTCAATACTTCTGGCAGAAGATGGTGCAGATAAAACATCTTTCTCTTTTACACTGATGTGCAGGTCTGTTCCATTATTTAGGATGGGAATGTTTGTGGAGCCCTCTCCTCCAGTCGTTTGTTTAATCGTCCATCACCATTTTATAACTGAACGTGACAGGACTGCAGTGCTTCGTTCAGATCTGTTGGTCAAGTCTGGTAGCTTTAATGAGTTAGCATCAGGTTAAAGTTCATGTGAATCTGACTCTGACATGTTCACCCACACTCGTTACTGAGCCATAGATGGTGTTGATGGTAATGACAGACGGGAGTGTTACCCTGGCAAAAAGTTACAGGTTGTGGTTGAATGAAGGTCTGCTTCTCCTGCTGCTGTGGTCTACAGCACTACATGAATATGCAGTTTCGAGCTGCAATATCTGCAATGCAATTCTGCTGTCTGTTCCCCAAGTCTCACTGAGACCCATTCACCCATCAGCCCTGCACTCAGTGACCTAACCTGGTTTCTGATGTGGAAATACTTTCATTTTCAAACTCTCATTCTGCTGAGGGTCTGTCTCCCCGGGTCTTGCTTCCAATCTGACACATTCCACAAAAGCATTTAACTGATCTTAATGCAAATGTTTAATTCACCTGAATCCTTTTCCTTGAGAAATACCATCTTCTGTGTTTAAAGTGAATGTGTTTCCTCTGTTTCTCTCCCTGACCATGATTAAGAGCTCTGTCGTGTCAGTGATGCCAGCGTTATGTAGTTTCAGAGGCAACGAATTCTCTGGATTCCCAATCATCTTCACCACATTGTATGTTTTATCTTTTGGTTTGATGCCTTATCACTCATGGCTGCCTTGTTCTCCCATGAGTATGTTTCATCTTCTTGGGGTTGAATTTCTGGTATTATCTTCCGAATTATCCCCAGAACCTCCTCCCATTGCTGCTCCATGGTCTTTCCTGCTCAGCTCCCCTTCCAATTAACTCTGGCCAGCTCCTCCCGCATGTCTTTGTAGTTACATTGCTTAATTATAACCAAATTACATCTTGAAGAGAGCGTTAGATATAAACTGAAAGAAGGGGTTTTGGGAGATGGGACACGAAGAATAATTGGTGGATTTCTTAACTAGATGCAAAGGGAGAACGAGAGAGAGGATATAGATCTGGAGATGTGGAAAATGAGAAAACTACATGATCGAAAGAAGTAGATGAACATTCCCCAATGGTTTGGCAATGCCTGTGTGCTGTGGTCCTTGGTACAGTGCGTGTACAACAGAGTAATATGTTCAAATGCTGAGTCTGATGCCAGAATATTTATCTCCCATGATATGACAGACACTCGCTTTGGAAAGAACCCAACAGGCCAATATATTGAAGGGGATTAACTGAAATAATTTGGGACACTAGAATCAAAAATTTGGAGCACTCATCCTGGTAAGAATGAGAGAGTAGAGTAGGGAATTCCAGAAAAGGAGGGAACGTTGAGAGGATCAAATCATGTTTTAATGTTTTATCAATTTTATACATCATGTGCATCATTTTTCGTTAACTGTGTTTCTGTTGTTCATTTACAATGTGTTGTGCACGTGTGAAAAATGCTACTTAACTTCACACAAACATTGATTAAACAGTGTGTATAAAATCACTTTTCGAACATTGAAACTGTCCTGTTGTCGTGTTATGAGGATACATGAACACCAACTGGCCACCAAAAGACATGACGCACGATCACTATGTTCCATACATACAGACAAAGAAAGGCACCACTTTGACTGGGACAAAGCACACACACATACTAAGACATGCAAGGACCTTCTTAGAGGAATGACGTTCTAACCAGAAGTCCATCAATAGACACATCAATTTAGATCCTGTCTACATTTTCTTGTTAAAATAACCGGAAATGACATCACCCACTTTAAGAAACCAACACCTCTAAATAGAGAGGTGGGACATACCACCAGAGCGTCAGCAGATACTCTCACTGATGATGTCACCTAGTCATGGTGACGAAACTTCTGAAAACAAACCTTCAAGCTCAGCGAGCTAACTTGCACAGATATGAATTGTTATTTGTTGTTTATTAGTGGAATTTAGGAGTTCTCTGTCGCTCACGTTTTAACAGATTATGATGTGAGGTGAGCTTTTCTAGGTGTGTGATTTTAATTAACAGAGGGGTGCGACATTGATGTCATGACAGTTTGGGGCCTTGCCGTGTGGCACTTGGACCGACTTGAACAAATTTGAGATACAACAGGTCCCAGCAAATTCCAACTCATTGGAATTAGTGACTTTGATCTTCAAATAAAACCAGTGGGAAAATTCGTTTAATTTTGTTACTTGTGGTTGAGTAAATCAAAAGTGAGGGAAATGGCTTTTAACATTACTAAAGAGGTTCCCAAATTTTCCAAGGAAGTTTAGAAAGACAGAAGGAGGACATTTTTTAGAATTAGCAAATAGGTTGGAATTGGGTTTAACCAGGGAGAAAAGGGAAGCTGAAATTGTAATGGAGTTGGTTAAGCACTTTGATGTATCAGAGAAATAGGGAACTGCAGTGGAGTTAGAAAAAACTTAAATTGCAAATGTGGCAACTGGAGATAGAAAATAACTAAAGGGAAGGAAATAGAGAGAAGAAAGAGAAAGAGAAGAAAAAGAAAGAGAGAGAGGATTTCAAATGCAGAAGTTGGGAATTAGACAAGCAAGTTAAGTTAACAGGATGGAGATGAAGGGAGAACATAGGGATGTATACAACTATGTTAATAACTTGCCATATTTCGGTGACAAAAATGTCAAAACCTTTTTTATTTCATTTGAAAAAATGGCTAGGCAGATGACGTGTCCAGTGAACTTGTGGCTAATGCTAGTTCAGACTAAGCTGGTGGGCACAGCTGGTGAGGTATGTGCAGCGCTATCAGATGAGGGATCAAGAGATTATCAAGATGTCAAATTGGCTATTTTGATTGGTTATGAATTGGTACTAGAAGCATATAGACAGAAGTTCAGAAAAATAGAGACGGAACCAGGTCACACTTATACTGAGTTTGAAAGAAGTAACCAGTCATTTTGACAGGTGGGTGCTGGCCTTAAAAATGGAAAAGACCTGTGAGGCTTGAAGGGAGATTAATTTGCTGGAGAAGTTAAAAGACTTACTTCCAGAGATAGTAAGAATTCATGTGAATGTACCGAAAGTTCAAGAAGTGAGAAGCACGGCAGAAAGGGCAGGTAAATATGCACTGTGGCATGAGATGATATTTAGCTTCTGGCAGGAGTTGCATCCTGTGAGGGATAGAAATTGGGAGAAGGGAAGATCACACATTACAAAGCGAACAGTAGCGCACAATACTTTACCACAGGTGAAAGAAGAAGCCCAAGGGGGTTGAAAGGTGGTGAAAGGCCTCAGGTGTTCTCACTATAAGGGAGTGTAACACATAAAATTACAATGCTGGTGGTTTAAGAAGGGCACTGGGAAAAGGTGGTTTCACTGCACTAAGCGGGGACACACCGTGATGGGAGTTTAATGAAGGCACTTTGGGGAAAGCTGTGGCAGAAGAGGTTAAGCCCAGTGGCATTAGTGAAACTGGTAAAGGAGACCCCAAGTAGAGCCGAAGAGCTGCAGGAGAGTGCACAGCCTAGGCAAGGGCTGGGTATGGAGGCAGTGCCTGATCTTTGAAAGAATTCATCTCTGTAGATAAAGTTTACTCAGAAAGAACAGGGGGAGAACGACAAGAAGTTATAATTTTGTGAGATACAGGATCTGCTCAGTCTCTAATAGTTGAGAAGTGAGGCTCCAGAAAAGCACAACAGATCAGGCAGCATCCGAACAGCAGAACAATCGAATATCAGGCAGTAACCCATCGTCAGGAATGTGGTTGGGGGACAATGGGACTGAAAGATAAATACGAGGGTAGTAGTTGTGCTGGTGGGAGGGTCACTGGGAAGGCAATAAGAAGATGTAGGTGGGAGTAATAGTGATATGTTGGAGGGTAGGGTGGAGTCGATAGGGGGAATGGAAGATGGTTAGTTAGGGCAGTCCAAGAGGGCAGTGCTAGTTTGAACGTTTGGATCTGGGAGAGGTTGGTGGAGGGGAGATTTGGAATTTGGTGAAGTCAACTTTGATGCTGTACAGTTTGAGGGTTCCAGCTGTCCTCCCACCGTTAGGTGTCCTATCACCCTCCTGTCCGACCTATCACCATCACATCCCACCTGCATCTACCTATTGCCTTCCAAGCTCCCTTCCACACAGCTCCACCCCACCCTTCTATTTATTTCTCAACCTCCTTCCTCCTCCCTTACCCCCCACTTTCCTGATGAAGGATTTATACCTGAAACGTTAGCTCTCCTGCCCCTCGGATGCTGCCGACGTGTTGTGCTTTTTCCAGCCCCACACTTTACAACTCTCATCTCCTGCATCTGCAGCCCTCACTTTCTCTCACCCTCTAATAGTAAGAGATGAAAGATTGTTTCACTCTTTCTGGCATGATAATCAAGAGTGTGTTAATTTATGGAATGGGGACAGAAATTAATCATTCCCTTGTGTTACATCAGGATGGAATGCCAAATCAAGATTAGGGAAGTAACAGTGACAGTGAGTAACAGAGTGTCAGTTCCAGGAATACAGTTTGTTCTTGTGAATGATTTAGCAGGAGGCGAGGTGGGAGACGCACCCCTTGTGGTGGAGAAGCGAACAGAAGTCTACGGAATTGGGGTGTTAAAAGAAAAATACCGAGGAATCTTTCCAGAGTGTGTAGTAACAAGATCCCACTGTCATAAGTTACAGCAGGAAGTAAAACCGAAAGAAAAAGACAAATGAGTTGATGTGCAGTGAACTGACACCCTGTTTGATGTAACGGTGGAGGATAAACCTGAACAGGCAGAGGATCAGGCAGAGGGGTTTTATCCAGAAAGGCTCAAGGACATACAACAGATATATACACACACACAGAAAAGGAATCAGAATATATTGTTGAATGTTATTAACTTAAAGATAGAATCATAAAATTAAAATGGAGACCCCGATAGGTTACTGCAGAAGGGAAATTGGCCGAAGTGCACCAGATTGTGTTAGCAGTAACGTACAGTGTTATGGCTAGCACATAAACTAATTGCAGGCGGTCACTTAGGTGTACAGAAGACTCAGGCTAAGGTACAGAAGCATTTCCACTGGCCTGGAATGCACAAGGACGTGTTTTTTTTGTACATGATATACATCCCAAATGGTAGGTAAGTAACAGGCAGGAATAAAACCAGCACCTTTCGTGCCAATTACTGCATTCGAAGAACATTTCACGTGGGTTATGATTAATTGTGTAGCTCCACTTCCTAACATAGAAGTGGAAAACTATATTTGCTGACCATAATGAGTATGTCCACCAGATTTCCAGAGGCAATTCCATTACGGAATGTTAAGATAAAAAGGGAGGTGGAGGGGTTGGTAGCTTTCTTTACTCGCTGTGGGCTAGGCAGTAAGATTGAGTCAGACGAAAGATCTCATTTTACCGCTCAGCTGTTTAAGGAAGTCATGGATAGCTTCAACATGCCGCAGTTTAAATCAAGTGCGTCCCATCCTGAATTCCAGGGAGTCTTTGAAAGTTAGCATCAGACGCTGAAGACCATGTTAACAGCGTACTGTTATGATGACCCGAATGATTGGAATAAAGGTGTCCCATTATATTATTGCCATTAGAGATGCCCCAAATAAATCTACTCACTTTACTTCCTTTGAGTTAATATTCGTACATGAAGTGAGAGGTCCGTTGAAATTAATAAAATATAAATTGACAGGACCAAAGTCGGAAATCTCACACTTGGATTCTGTGTGTGAGGTGAAAGAGAGAGTAAATGGAGTAGGTGAGTTTGCTAAATACTATATCTGAATAGTATCTGAAGAGCACAAGATAGAGTGAAGCAGGTGGCAGTTAAAAACTCTGAAACTTTGAGGATATCCCGTGGGGATGACGTATTAGTATTGCCACCAGGGGTAGGTAATTACTTCAAAGCCAGGTTTAGCGGCCCCTTTCAAATTAAAAAAAATGTGGAGTCAGTTCAGCGATCTAGTAAAGATACTGGAGATGACAAAAATTTAATCGAGTATTTTATATGGATGAATAATGCTCCAGACATATTTATGACTCAGGAACAGAGCTGTGGCCAGATGAACAAATTTTGTAGTTTATCTGTATGATGTGGTGATATTTAGCAAGTGATTAAAAGCTCACATGTTACAGTTGACAGATCATGTTGAACAAGAAGCAAACTTGGTAATAAACTTAAAGAAAACAGAATTCGCGAAGGCAGAGGTGACGTTCTTGGGACATTACATTGGACATGGGAGGTTGACCCCATGGAACACAAAGTCGAAGGGCTTTGAGGGATTTCCACAACCATCCTCGAAGAAAGAAATGCTTCGATTTTTGGAACTGAGTGGATTCTATCAGAAGTTTGTTCCAAACTTCAGCACCACTGATGGATTTACTAAAGAAGAACACAGAATTGTGGTGGACAGAACAATGCCAGGAGGCATTTGAGAATTTTAAAGCAGGATTAATCACCCATTTTAGCTACACCAAATATTCTGAAACCCATTGAAAATTGTGTTTGATGCTCGGGATATCGGGGTCAGAGATGTATTGATACAGAAAGATGAGGATGGAACTGAATGGCTATTTGGCTACTTGTCGAAAAAACTCAATATCCACTAGAACAAAGATACAAAATCTCCATTATTGAACAAGAATGATTATGTTTCGCACTGGCCTGACAATAATTTAACGTGTATATGACAAACAAATTGTCGGAGATGGTTTTGGACAATGACAAATCTCTCGCATTTTTGGAATATTTAAAGACCAGAATATGAGACTATTTCATTGGAGTTTTACCTTCCTGACTTTAAACTTACAAAAGGTACATGCTGCGGCTCCTACAATGTGATAGCAGATGTGTTATCGCGGATTTAAAGGAAAAAGTGTAGATAAGATTTACCTTATTCCAGTGTTATAATGGTGTGCAGAATTAATATGAATGATATAACTGAGATAAATACTTTTGTATTTCATAAAATTGGGATTTAAAATTAGAGGAGAAGAAATGTAGTCATCTTTTCATTCTGCTGGTTCACTTTATTTTCTGAAGCGGGGAGATGTTGTGAAGCCAAAAATATGTAGAGTACTTTAAAACAGAACGGGTTTTGCCGAATAGAAATTAAAGCCACAGATGCTAGCTAAAGGTCAAACTGTTCCACATGTTACCATTAGCTGAGAAATGGATAACTGAGTTTTGGTTGCTGTTTTGACAGCCATTCAAATGCAACCAAAGAGTTTAAATTACGCTCAGTAAACCAGAAGCCAATGGAATTTGAATATTATTATTTGGACACCTGGTAAGCAACCAAATTATGGGAATTACTATATCATGGGGAGTATACATACCCAGCATTTTGAACACTACAGGGAGAGCTACTGCCATCCAACAGCAGAGCAACTGCTGTAGAGCAGCAGTGCTAACTGGCCATCCCAAACACTCTCTATCAAAGACACATGTTCATCTAAACCTACATGCAATAATAAAATGACCCGGGGAGATCAGCAGCTGAATGAGTGAGCACAGTGGGGAAGATAGAGACTGTGTGCTCTCGAGATTGTAATGTTTTATATGTGGGCTGTTGGAACAGCATATATTTACAGAGTTGGAGTCAGATATTAAGTAGCTAAGAAAAGAGGGGCTTGTATTTGTCAATAGTTGTTGTTTATTGTTCACTATTAAAGTTAAGAAACAAACTTGTTAATTTTTGTTTAAATAGTGGAATATAGGAGATCGGTGTCACTCATATTTTAACAGATTACGAGGTGAGGCGAGCTTTTGTGGGTGTTTGGTTTCTATTAACAGAGGGGTTCATCTTCACCTTGTAAATGTCCATCCACATTAGCCCCATTTCCCTGCAGTTGGCCCATATCCTTCCAGTCCTTTCCTATCGACATTTTTATCCAAATGCATTGAAATGTTGTTAATGTTGTTAATGTACACCCCCCGCCGCCCCACCACCAACTACATCTGCTGGCAGCTCATCCATGTTCCAGCACTCTGTGTAAAGAAGTGACCACTCAGGTTCCCTTTTATTCCTTCCCCTCTAACCTTAAACTGATCCCCTCTAATCCTCGATTCTGCACACCTTTGAAAAAGACTGAGAGCATTAACTCTATCCATACCCCTCATGATTTTATACAGCTCTATAAGGACTCCCTCAGTCTCTTACACGCTAAAGAAAAGGTCCTAGCTTGTCCAACCTCTCCCTATAACTTAGACCATTGGGTCCTGGCAACGTCTTTGTCAATTTCTTCTGCACTCTTTCTAATTTCATAACATCCTCCCTATAACAAGGTTATAAAAACTGAATACAATACTCCAAGTGCGGCCTTACCAAAGTCCTGTGTAACTGCAACATAAATTCCCAACTTCTATCCTCAAAGTCCTGACTGATGAAGGCCAATGTGCCAAAAGCCTTCTTCACTGCCCTGTCAACCTGTGACTCTACTCTTAGAGAGCCCGTGAAACCAAGGTCTCTCTGCCCACTGCACCCCTTAAGACCCTCCCATTCACCGTGAAACTCCTACCTTGATTTGAGTTTCCAAAATGCAAGACCTCACACATCTATATTAAATTCCATTTGCCATTTCTCGGCCCACTTCCCCACCTGATTAAGGTCCTGCTGCAATTTCTGATAAACTTCCTCACTGATCACGCTACCACTTATTTTAGTATCATCTGCAAACTTACTAATCATGCCTTGTACATTCTCAACCAAATCATAGATAACAAACAGCAATGGACACAGCCTTCAGTCTGACCATCATCCTTCCACTAAACCCTCTGCTTCCGATCATCAACCCAACTGTGTATCCGAATGGACAGTTCCCCCAGCATTCCACGTGATGGAACCTTCCAGAGCAGCCTGCCATGTGGAACCTTATCAAAGGCCTTACTGAAATACATAGAGACTAAATTTACAGCTCTGTCCTCGTAAACCTTCTTGGTCACTTCATCAAAGAACTCTAACAAATTTGGGAAGCATGATCTCCCACTCACAAGTCTATGCTGACTGCTCCGAATCAAACCCTGTGTAAGTAATGGGTGCAGTCAATGGTATGCTGTCCTTCATTGTAAGATGATTCGAGTACGTGAGTAAAGCCATCTTCCTGCTGTTGTAGAGCCTTGCTGAGAGAGCATTTGGGGCGCTCTCTACAGATTTGATCTCCTTTGTAAGGAATGATCTCCTTACCACAGATACAGATGGCAGTATCATGAGGGTAGAGTGAAGAACCTGAGAGTTTAATCTGCAGAGCTGTAAAATCTGAAATGGTGACGCTGAAACACGAGGTGTAGCAGGTATATTTCCAAAAGACACATTGATAGGGTGAGAAATTCCATGCTTTACTCAGGATTGATTGATCTGATTTATTGTCACGTGTACCTCAGTACAGGGAAACACTTTATTTATGAGCAGTGGAGGCAGATCATAGTAAGCATGGCCAGACAGATCATAGGGTGGAAATAGACTTGGACAGAGTAAGGCACACAGGTTACACTGAACAGCACGTGCACTCGACAAGATCAACATGAGAAAGATCAGCGTTATTTGAACACAGAGAGTCGATTCATCAGTCTAACGTGACTTTCCTAATAGTTTATATGCCTAAATTAACTCTCCCCATGTTATTGTGCTGTTGGCGTGTGAACCCGCACTGAACGCCATGTTGTTCACAATCCCTAACATCAGCCATAATACCTTCGATCTGAAACAGGTAACCATTCCCACCAGCTTCCACCCTGCATAGAAAAAGGCTGGCTTCTCAGAGATGGAAGGTGCCTTCTTGAGACTTCACACAAGACATAATCCTTCCCTCCTCAACACTAGAAAACCACGTTAAAGTCCCACGTGTGTATCATGAGCAACGGAGCCAGGAGGAACAACGTGGAGCAGTCTGTCTGTGCAGCCTCTGCCCCACTTGTTCATCATGTTAGACCATCAATCGGGAGACAGTGAGGACTGCTGATGCTGGAGATTGTAGTAGACAGGAGATTGCTGGAAAAGTACAGGTGGTCAGGCAGCTCCGAGGAGCAGGAGAATCCACGTTTTGGGCATAAGCCATTCATCAGGAATCAGCATCAATTACCTCATTCTGTCCCTTTGCAAGTGCGTTGATGGGGGAATGGCCTCCTCCTGTTCCTGTGTAAGAGACTGAAGGAGCTTAATGGCCTCATCCTGTTGCTGTGGAAGTGGCTTTAGGGGCTGAATGGCCTCCTCCTGTTCCTGTGTAAGAGACTCAAGGGACTGACTGGCTTCTTCCTCTTCCGATTGGACAGGACCAAGGGCCTGATTGGGTTACCCCTGGTTCCTGTTTGACAGCTCAATGTACTGACAAGTGTGATGGTGCTGCAGGCTTTGAGAGGTTATTTTGTCCTGGTTTCTTTTCAGAGAGAGATTGAATGATCGTTACCAAACTGGTTAGTTAAGACCACTGAGTAAACAGCTAGGGAGGTCTTGGGTTTATTTTAATGCAGCCTGAATGGGTGTGGCCACCTCTCACAGGTTAGGATCTCTGGGTTTTGGTTTCTCAGTAACATCAGAAACTATTGGGGTCTGCACAGAGTTGGAATCTTCAGTGACTATCACCTGGGTGCTACTCTCTCTGAATTTTCTCTTGGTGCTGTTTTTAATTCCCGGATTAGAGAAATGTTTGTGACGATCTGTGTCTGAATTTTCCTTTCTGCCAGAGGCTGTGTTTTTGGGATTTTCCTATATTGGTACAGTTCATTCGTAATAGTTCCTTGATTTGTTATTCTGTTAACTTGTCTAATGGAATTATGATTTTCTAAATTCCTCTTTCTTTGCTTTCATTTTATCTTTCCCGTTTCAATAAATAGTGTTTAGCTTCACACCGAGTAGTTTGACCTGTCACATTGCATCTGGAACAGTAACTTTATATTCCCTTTAAAATAAAAAAAATAGAGTCTAGGTGACCGCCTTCAAATATTTTCGAGGGGCTCTGGTGTGGTCCATCACACTAGACTCCTTCTCTTCCTGAGTAATAGACTGGAGGCACTGAATGGGCTGTCCCTGTTCTTCTCCAATAGTGTCAATGGGCTGAATGCTTCCTCATATTCCTGTGAATCCAGCGTGAGGTGCTGAATGAACTCTTATTTCACTGTGGAAATGTGCAGTGTCAGGCAGTGCTGGTAGATGAATGTTACGGACCATTTAATGGCACAAGTCTCAATGGAGTCTGGGTCTTGCTGCACATGGACACAGACCAGCTCAGGAGCTGAGGGGGTATCAAAATGTTCTGAAGATTGTGGAATGTTCGGTGACCATCCCCACTTCTGCTCTTATGTTGCGGAGGGTGAGGGCGGGGAGACATTGATGAAGCAGCTGAAGATGTTTGTGAAGGGGAAGCTACCCTGAGGATCTCCCACAAAGGTGACCCAGGACTGAGATGGTGAACATCTTCCTTTGTGCCATGTTTAACCCCAAACACTGGAGAGGTTACTCTGATTCCCATTAAGTTCAGTTTTGTTCAGCTCCTTGATGTCAACAGAACTCAATCACTGCCTTGATATTAGGGCAGGTCATTTTTACCTGAACCCTTGTTTCAACCTCTTTTGTCCATATCAATAGGCCATGATATAGGAGCAGCAAGTGTTTTCTTCAAACAGGTGGGATTGAATGTCAGGATTTCTCTCCTCAAGGGTGTTCGGGGAGTGAGATGTCTGAACGTATTTGAAGAGGAGGGAGATGGATATTGACCTGTCAGAGAGTTCAGGGCGATGAGGAATTGGGTATGAAAGAGGATTTGAGACCAAGAGCAGATCAGTCATGATCTTAGTGAAGGGCAAGGCAGGCTTGGGGAGTGAACGATCTGTTCCTGTTCCTGATGTTCTCACATTCTGTTATTGGAAAGTTAGTGGGTGTTATTTTCATGAATGTGCAATTACTGAATATTGCAGTCAGGGAGACCAGAGGATTTTGTGAGCCAACTCTGGTTGAGGTATGGGGGCTGTATTCACAGTGAATCTGGATCTACAACATGACCAACAAATGAAGCACAAGTTGCAGAGAGGGGAAGCTCTGTGAAGAGAGATGAGAGGCCTCTTTCATACCTGTGCCTGGATTTTCCAATTACACTTCCCAAATCACTTCAAAGCATGTGTGACAGTATTGAGAGGCTGAATGGTCTCCTCTGTTTCTGTGCACCAGATTATAGGCCTCCAACTGTCCCTGTCTAGCAGGTATGAGGGACTGAATGGAACACAGGAACATGGGACTGAGGAACAGGAGTGAGATACTTTGAGCCTTCTCCACCAGGCACTAAGATTGTGGCTGATCAGGTTGGGGTCTCAGCCCCACTTTCCTGTCTATATCCCAATATCCGTGACTCACTTCTCTGTCAAATATTTAACTGATGCAGCTTTCAATCAATGTGAACATAGAGGCACAATAAACTTCCACTGAAGAGAATTCCCACTTGAAAGGTCCTTTAAGAATTATTCAACATCCTTCTTATAGAACCAGAGAGTCATGCAGAATGGAAACAGACCCGTTAGTCCGATCTGTTCACTCCGATCAGATATCAAATCTGATACAGTCCCATTTGCCAGCATTTGGTAAATATCTCTCCTCTTTCAGATACTTTTTAAATGTGCGATTGTAACCGCCTTCAGCACTTCCTCTGACAGCACTTTCTGTACACACACCACTCTCTGTGTCAAACATTTATCTTCAGGTCCCTTCTAAATCATTCGCCCTCTCCCCTTCAACTAATGCCCTCTTTTCTGGACTCCCCTAACCTGGAGAGCAGAACGTGGCTGTTCAGAATATCCATGCCCCTGATGGTTTTATTAACCTCTATAATGTCACCCTTCAGCCTCTGACACTCCAGGAGAAAGCACCTCAACCTAATCAACCTCTCCTTAAAGCTCAAACCTCCAGTCCTGGAACATCTGGGTAAGTTATTTCTGCAGAAAACCGAGTTGTACGCAGTATTCTTAAAGTGGCCTCACAACGTCCTGTACAGATACAACATCCCACCACAATTCCTATACTCAATGCTCTGACTGATTAAGACAAATGTGCCAAATGTGTTCTGCACCACTCTGTCTACCTGCGAGTCCACATTCAAGGAACAATATACCTGCAGTCCTATGTCCCTTTGTTCTACAACAAACCCCAGGACCTTATCATTAAGTGTATAATTCCTGCCCTGGTGTGCGTTCACAAAATGCAAAACCTCGTATTTATCTAAATTGAACTTGCCCCTTTGTCCCATCTAATTGTGGTCTTGTTGTACTCTGAGATAACCTACTACACCACCTTTCTGATGTCATCTATAAATTTACTAACTATGGCCCCAATATTCACATCTAAATCCTTTACATAAATGATGAAATGCAGTGAACTCAGTACTGATTCTTGCAGCACATTGCTGCTCACAAGCCTCCAGGCTGAAACATATCCCTCTTCCTTCAAGCCAATTGTGACTAGCTTCCTCTGTATCTGATGTGACTGAAACGTACTAATCTGTCTACCAATCAGAATGAAATACTAGCTATGAAGAGAGGCTGAGTAAGTTCGGTTTATTTTCACTAGATAAAAGGAGATTGAGGGGGGACCTGATTGAGGTTTACAAAATCGTGAAGGGTGTAGCCAGGGTGGATAGAGACGGGCTTTTTCCCAGGGTTAAGGATTCAATAACGAGAGGTCGTGCTTTCAAAGTGAGAGGAGGAAAGTTTAAGGGGGATACACGCGGTAAGTACGTCACACAGAGGGTGGTGGGCATTTGGAACACATTGCCTGCAGAGGTGGGAGGGGCAGGCACGGTCGATTCATTTAAGATGCATCTGGACAGATGTATGAGTAGGTGGGGAGTAGAGGGATACAGATGGTTAGGAATAGACCGACAGATTTAGACAGTACATTTGGATCGGCTCAGGCTTGGAGGGCGAAGGGCCTGTTCCTGGGCTGTAAGTTTTCTTTGTTCTTTGTTGTTTAAATGAAGTCCACATAGACAATGTCTACCAAACTGGCTTCATTAATCTTCTTTGTCGCCTCTTCAAAAAACGCAACCATATTAATGAGACATGATTTCCCATGCAGAAAGCTCCGTTGTCTACCCCGATCAGCCCTTTCCTTCCCAAATGTATGTAAATGCTATCCCTCAGAATCCCCTCCAACAAATTACCCACCACTGACATCAGGCTCACCCGTCTATAGTTCCCCGACTTTTTGGGTCACTGTTTCCTTTTCTAGTCCCACTCCTCCACTGCTCACAACAAATATTAAATGTAACCAAGTTGGTGATATGGCCGATGATATCGGTCTCAGACTGGGTCAGGGTCAGTTTTAGGAACAAGTCAGGCTAGTTTCTTTAATCTGCTAAAACAACACGTTTATGATCCAGAGCAATGTTACTCAAACTATGATGGAAAGATGAATGGCAAACTGTTTGGGTATTGCAAATATATAATCAATGGCTTGGAAAGGGTGGACGCTAAGAAATTGTTTCCTTTACACCTTAGAATGAGAAGGGGTAAATTCAGAACAGAAATGCGGAAACATTTCTTCAGTCAGAGAGTGGTGGGCCTGTGGAATTCATTACCACAGAGTGCAGTGGAGGCTGGGATGCTAAATGTCTTCAAGGCAGAGATTGATAAATTCTTGATGTCACAAGGAATTAAGGGCTTCGGGGAGAATGCGGGTAAGTGGAGTTGAAATGCCCATCAGCCATGTTTAAATGGCTGAGTGGACTCGATGGGTCGAATGGCCTTACTTCCACTCCTATGTCTTATGGTCTAATATTTCCCTTTCTAAACACAAACACACAAACACACATGCAAACACACACACACAAAAACACACACAGATTAACAAAATTTCTGCAAATTAATTTGAAAGAACTTTGTCTAGATATTATTGGAACTCATGACAAAAGTAAAAATTGAGATTGTCCAAAATGTTATTCTGCTTCTGAAGATATTGTACACACACAGCTGCTAGCAATGGGATTTCATCCTGGGAGAGTTGGATTTGGCTGAATTCCCTTTGCTTTAGGCAGTGAGGAGATTCCAGTGAATTCTGGTCAGGATCACCCAAAGGGCAGCACGGTGGGCAGCACTGCTGCTTCACAGCAGCAGGGGCTTGGGGTCGATTCCAGCCTTGGGTGACTGTCTGTGTGGAGTTTGCACATTCTCCCCTTATCTGTGTGAGCTTTTAATGGGTGATCTAGTTTCCTCCCACAAACTGTGTAGGTTCGGTGGATTGTCATGTTAAATTGTCGGGAGTGTTCATGGAATTCTAGGTTAGGTGCATTAGTCAGGGGCAAATAGAGGGAAATGGGTTGGGAAGGTTGGTATTGACTTGTTAGGCCGAAGGGCCTGTTTCAACACTGCAGTGATTCTATAAAAGTAACGATGACTGTAGAGGGTTTTTTTTAGCTTGCACACATTGATGTGATGAGGAACAATGAAGGAGAGAGTGTGATAGGCAATTCCTTCTCAGGCAGGTTACATTTTCTCCCTCTCTGAGTTGAATCACACAGTAATGTCATCCTCTCCCAAACTGGATCATGTGAGGTCTCCTTGTACATTGTCCAAACTGTGTATCCATCACATTCCCTGCTCCATGTAGGTGCATCATTGCTGCTGTCACACACAGAGCAATACCCTGAGCAGAAAATGGTCTCGAATGATTTGAAATATGTTTACATGGCCCTGCGTCATTAAAAAATTAAAATATTTAATTTATTCAGAATACCTGTGTTAAAATGACTGCATTTTTTAACAAATGCAGAAATTTCGGGAAAAGCTCGGCAGGTCTGTCAGTACCCAGATGCCTTTTACATGCTGTAGTTGTACCAGCCTCCACCACTTCCTCTGGCAGCTCATTCTATACACACACCACCCTCTGTGTGAAATGGTTTCCTTTAGGCCTCATCAAAATCTTTCCCCTCTCACTTTCAAACAATGCCCTCTAGTTTTGGACGCTCCTAACCTGGGGATAAACCCTGACATACTCACCCTATCCATGGCCATTTTGATTTTATAAACCACTACTGCTGCGAAATGTGACTCCAATGATCACGAATAGCTGTACTTTCAGTCATCCCGGGCCTAAATTCTGAAATTCAATACTGACACCGCTCCCTTATCCATCAAGTCACAATTCTAAATCCATTTTAATCAGTTTGTTCAGATTTATCATGAGAAACTTCTGTGGGATTTACACCGAGACCTTTGTGCCCAGAGGGAGGGACTAGCATCACTCAACAATACCCTTAAAGCTGTAACAGTATTCTCCTCTGTGTTTGTTCATCAGACTGTCCTGACATGATGTGACATACCTCTGCAACAGGCAGGACTTAAATCCAGGCCTTATAGTCCAGAGCTAGGAACACTACCACACAAGTTCAGGAATTGGAATCAAATACAGAGTTCTGGCTCAGAGACAGGGACACTACCCACCACACTGCCATACCCAGATTTTGGGTCATATTTTAGTGCCCACTTTCAGCTCAGTGAGGATTTATTATAATCAGGTTACCATTACTGAACTACACAAAACCCTTTGTATTGTTAAACAAATGCAAGGTATTTGTCTCAACTGTAGGATATTGAGTGACGTGCTATGCCATTGATTAATTGCTAGTATCTGTAGTCTGCAATATTTCGGAAAGAAATCCAGCAGACACACTCTGCCCAATGAAGGGTCTCAAATGGATATTTATTACTGAACAGCAGAGACGAAGGAAGAGCTTAATTTCTGACCCCAAAACACCGATCACTATTACCCAACTCTCACGTGCGACTGCCCTTTTCCTAAAACCATGAAATGACACCAGGCCAGTGATTACTGTCCAGCCTCTCCTCCCCACTGACTGTGTCTGCAATCTGTCCCTCCTCCCCCAAACCACACAAGGCAAACCAAGCTCAGGGTCTTTGTGAAAATCAAGGCCGGAGTGTGCAGGCCGTCTGGAGAGGAATGGGTGTTTTAAAATTGAAGGGGGAGGGGAGGTGGCAGTAATATCACACAACGGGCAGAGGGGTGGCTGATGGAGTTTAGTTTGGATTAATGTGCGGTATTGGATTTGGTAAATCAAACAACAGCAGGACCTATACAATTAAAAGTAGAGCCTTTGGCAGTGTTGTAGAATAGACACGTAGGCCGTCAGGTATAATTTTTAAAAATTTGCATCTCATAGAGATAGTACGGTTAAGAAGGTGTTTAACACACTTATTTTCATTGGTCAGACTCTTTGAGTATCGGAATGGGGATGTCATGTTGAGGATGTACAGGACATTGCTTAGACCTCTACTGGAATATTGTGTCTAGTCTAGTCATCCTACCCGCTCATTCCATAGGCACACCACCCTCTGGGTGAAAAAGCTGCCCTTTAGGTCGCTTTAATGTTTCCCCTCTGACCTTAAACCTCTGCCCTCTAGTTTTGGTCTACCCTACCCTTAGAAAATACCTTGACTATTCACTTTGATATTATTGACCTTGATATTATTAAGCTGGAGAGGATTGAGAACAGATGAACTTGGATGTTGTTGGGAATGCAGGGAGTGAGCGATAAGGAGAGGCTGGGTATGCTGGGGAGGATGAGGTTAAGGGGTAACTTCACAGAAGTTTACAAAATAATGAGGGGTACAGATAAGCTGAAGGGCTGATGTCTTTTCCCAAGAGTTGGGGATTCAAAACTGAGGGATATTTTAAGGTGCGAGGAAAAAGATTTACAAAAGTCATAAGAGTTAATTATTTTAGACAGAATCTGGCTTGTGTGTGGAATGAACTTGCAGAGCAAGTGGTGAAAGCAAGGACAGTTACAACGTTTAAAGGACATTTATATCAGTACATGTATAAGACATCAGTTTGGATGGTGCTGTGAGCAGCTGCTCTCTCCCTCCCCCTCTCTGAATGAATCCCTGTTGGTTTTCACCCTCTGCCAATGCCTTTCAGTGGCGTGGGGAGGCCAGCAGAGGGTGGCATTGCATCACTTTAAGCACCACAGAGACTGCAAGACCTGCCCCACACACAGACACACACATACACTGACAGGAATTGTTAGAACATGGCGTGAAGCTCATCTGGTAAGTTAAATGAAACATAAAGAAATGCTCAATTTGCCTCGTAAACTATTGAAATATGAGGAACAGAGAACTCCCAAATTCCACTGTTTAAATAAAAACATCAATTTATTTTTTTATTTTGAAAGTGAACACTTTACATCAAAAATTCACAACTCTGGGACCCTCTTTCACTTAACTGCTTATTACCCGAGTAGAAAGTGAGGACTGCAGATGCGGGAGATCAGAGCTGAAAATATGTTGCTGGAAAAGCGCAGCAGGTCAGGCAGCATCCAAGGAACAGGAGAATCGACGTTTCGGGCATAAGCCCTTCTTCAGGAATGAAGAAAGTGTGTCCAGCAGGCTAAGATAAAAGGTAGGGAGGAGGGACTTGGGGGAGGGGCATTGGAAATGCGCTAAGTGGAGGGAGGTTAAGGTGAGGGTGATAGGCCGGAATGGGGTGGGGGCGGAGAGGTCAGGAAGAAGATAGCAAGATAGGAAGGCGGTGCTGAGTTCGAGGGATTTGACTGAGACAAGTTGGGGGGAGGGGAAATGAGGAAACTGGAGAAATCTGAGTTCATCCCTTGTGGTTGGAGGGTTCCCAGGCAGAAGATGAGGCGCTCTTCCTCCAACCGTCGTGTTGCCATGGTCTGGCGATGGAGGAGTCCAAGGTACTTGTTGGAGTGGGATGGGGAGTTGAAGTGTTGAGCCACAGGGTGGTTGGGTTGGTTGGTCCGGGTGTCCCAGAGGTGTTCTATGAAACGTTCCCCAAGTAGGCGGCCTGTCTCCCCAATATAGAGGAGGCCCCATCGGGTGTAGCGGATACAATAGATGATGTGTGTGGAAGTGCACAGATCAACACATGGGGATGGTAAGGATACAGCGTGAAGCTCATCTGGGAACTTCAATGACACAAAGAAATGCTCAATTCACCTCGTAAACTGTTAAAATATGAGGGACAGATCCGCCAACTCCACTGTTTAAATAAAAACATCAATTTATTTTTTTCACTCTGAAAGTGACCATTTTCCATCAACTATTCACAACTCAGGGACCCTCTTTCCCTTAACTGCTTATTACCCGACTCCAGCTCTCTAACAATATACTGTTTCTGGGTCTGCCACCCTCTCATACCACAGGTGCTTGTAAGCTCTCAGTTCAGAACAGCATTCCCTCTCTTAAAAGTACAGTACACACTTTCAACTTCATCACATTATACTCTGATGAAGTGGATAAGTGGGACCTAACCGGATTTCTCTTGCTCTGTGGTTTGTCAATAATTAATCTACTCTGTCTGGTATGTGTCAGGACTTCTGTTGCTCCATTGACAGCATGTCATTATTCGACTCTGTCCGTGGGAATATATCAGTATTTCACTTGCTCAGACTTGTGTGTGTGGGGCAGGATTTCAGGTGTTTCATAGGGACTGTGACACGATTTCAATCGCAATGTTTGTAGATGGCACCGAACCTGGAAGAACTCTGAAATCAATGGAAGACAGTGTGGAACTCTAACAGGACAGTGACACGTTGGTGTAGTGTTCAGTTATAAGGCAGATGGGGATCAATGCAGAGCAGTGTGAGGTGATGTACTGTGGTAGGAAGGACATTGAAAGGCAGTTTAATACAGGCCGTACCATAATAAAGGGGTTGCATGAGCAGAGAGCGCTGGGTGTATATGAGCACAGATTGTTGAAGATGTCAGGACAAGTGGGGAGAGCAGTAACTGTCACAGATTAGTTTCAGTATCTGAGCTGTTTACAGGGGCAGGTGTAGGAGGGAGTCTCGGTGCTCCCTTCCTGGGAGGTGGTGGTGACGATGTGTTGTGAGCCCACCCTCCTGCCCACCGAGACCTTGGGGATTCCATTTGTACCAGCTCGACACAAAAGGGAGACGGCATCAGGGCCACAGATTCTAAGTTGTGCCGGGGGGAAACGGAGCTGCCAGTGGGTTTAAAGTGAGAATTGCCCTTCGCTGAACATTGCTCCTTACTCGGTCGGTGGGACGTGGATGTTTCAGAATCTCCACACAAGGCGTCCCGGTCCTCTCCAGCTCCTACCAGGGTCCTCCCCACATGGCGGGGGGAGGGAGGGTGAGGGAACGGATATCGGGCACTCCACCACCCGGCTTGGCACTTTCTGACCTATTCCAGGCTGTTTCTCCTGGAATGGGAGAAAGGGAGAGAGGGAGTGAGGGTGGGAGTGGGTGTCCTTGCTGTTAGTGCTGGTTTAGGTGAAGGGGACGGGGACATGGTGAGGGGTCTGGAGGGAATCAGTTCACAGTGTTGTATCCATGCAGTGTTATTAACGTGGGGGGGGGGGGGTAAAGTGGAGGGAGGAGGAAGACAAGGGGAGAGAGAGAGGGAGAGAGAGAGAGAGGGATAGAGAGTGGGAGAGAGAGGGAGAGAGAGATCACGGCGGGGTGGGATGGTGCTTTACCTGTTATACAGGGAGTGTGAGGGAGCAGACAGAATACGGTGACCTTTACCCTGACAGAGTGGGGAAGGTTATTGATGCTTGTCCTGTATTGCTGGGCATTTCCTCAGACCCCAGATACTGCACTGAGCTGGGTGGGGAGCTCAGACCATGATCAGTGGGTCAGGTGGTGTGGCCCCCTCTGGGAAGAGAATGGTCCCCCTCTGTACTAGCACATCCACCAGGACCTCCGTGCCCCTGTCGACAAACCGCAGTGTAATTGTCTCTTATCCCCCATGCACAGGTTAAACTGCGCAGGGCAGCTCCTAACTGAGAAAGCGCAACCATGTGCTCATTGGCCTTTTAAAGATTGCCCCAGTGTCAGGGAACAATGAATATCCAGGGTCGCCCGGGAGATGGTGAGTACCTCCAGCCATGATGGGTGGGAGAATCGGGCTGGTATTGAATAAGAGGGACACCATGGGATGGGCTGGGTAGTTCATGAGGTGAGTTTGATCCGATATCACCAGGAAACTAGCTCAGCATCGTGCAGATAATCGTTCTGTCAGACTAAGGGATAATGTCACTGAGACAGTTTTTTGTTTGATTCAGCCCAGTGAGTCATAGATTCTGTTGAAACAACTCCCATTTACAAAGCTGTAGTGCAAATGCTCAAATATCCCATTTGCCCATCTTTCCTAGGAAGACAGGCTCATGTTACAGGATGCTATCGAAGTGTCTACATTTCAGTATTCTGCAACCTGGGAACACATCCTTCCATGACACTGTCTCTCAGTCTCCCCCTCCCTGTCTATACCCCAAACCCCTCCCATGTGGTGATATTTAAACTGATTCCCTCACCATCTCTCTCTGGCAGTGATGTTCACACCCACAAAACCCCCTTGTCAGGGCAACAATGGGGATATGGAGCTGTAAATGGGTGGGAGCTGTACATCCTGTCAGTTACAGAATGGGCTGCAAGTTTCCCCACACTGGGCAGGGGTCTAGCACAGTGTTGCCGAGCAATGCACTGGGGTGGGGTACACAGTCCGACATGCTGGGAGGGTAACTGCTGTTGGGTTACAGATCAATGTGCTGGGGCGGTGTACACACTCCTACATGCTGGGAGCGTAACTGCTCCTGGGTTACTGATGAATGCACAGGGATGGGGTACACAGTCCTACATGCTGGGAGGGAAACTGCTCCTGGGTTACAGATCAACGCACTGTGTCGGTGTACTTAGTCCTACATGCTGCGGGGGGGGGGGGGGGGGGATGGCTCCCGGTTTACAGGGGGAGAGGTGATAGGTCAGAGAGGAGGGTGGGGTGGATTGGGGGAAGGTCATGGACAGGTCAAGGAGTTCCCGGGAACATTCCGTCCCCGACATTCTATAACTGCCATTCCCCAGAATGTTCTATCCCCGACATTCTATAACTGCCATTCCCCAGAATGTTCTATCCCCGACATTCTATAACTGACATTCCCCGGAACGTTCGGTCCCTGACATTCTATAACTGACATTCCCCAGAACGTTCTGACCCTCACATTCTATAACTGACATTCCCCGGAACGTTCTGTCCCTGACATTGTTTGTGAACGGCCGGACGTCAGTGAATTAAACAAACGATAAGATCCCGAGGGAAGGGATCCCGTTCCAGGGGGAAGGAGACACTGTTCCGAAGGACCCTCGGGCAGTTAAAGGGGTGAATACGTTTTCCCTGCGTTTACATTTCTCCACGACACAGGATCGACCACAATTTAGACCAAAATACAGGAATTCCCAAACTCCGTTTGTCTTCCGGAAACTGGGAGAGAATCCTTCAGGACAGCAACGTTCCCACCCTCCGTATTAGGAACTGGAAAGGAGTGACCTGTGTCTGCTCTCGAGAGATCGAGTGTGTGGGAATGTTCTAGAAACCATCTGTCCTTATGGATGTGTCTCTGTGTGTTTGGGGAGGGAGGGTTTCTTGTGGTTTATGTCACATTTTTGTGATTAATTCCGACCTTCCCATTTGTTATTCCAGCTCCAATTATTTTAATAAATCCCGGAATACAGGGACACATTTGAAAATCTCACTGGGTCCCCGGTCAAACGGGTCCCTTTGCCTCCAGGCTGATGGATAATGGGTTTGTTTTCCTTCCTCACAGTTAACGTTGTGACCATCTCCGTCCTGCTTTATAAAGATTGTGGATTGTCTCCATGTGTCAGACGTTACCTGGGGGCCATGGCAGCGGCGGATCTCCTGGTCATTATCCTCGACCTGATCCTGAGACACATTCCCATTGTTTATCGGGAACAGTTTTATTTCCTGTACTCCGTCCCCGTGTGTAATATCCACGCCGTCCTGCTTTATGCTGCCACTGACTGCTCTGTCTGGTTCACCGTCACTTTCACCTTTGAATCAAATGTGGCGCCTGTCTTCAAGAAAGTAATGAGACAGAAGGCAGGAACAATTTATCCTAACCATTATTGCTGGGAATCTGCTAGAGCCTGTTATTAAGGAAGGAATTGCAGGGCACTTAGAAAAGCTTAATGCAGAGTTGGCATGGTTTTATGAAGGGGAAACTATTTTTGTCCTGTAAAATCGAGAATATCAAGATTAGAGTCATGCTGGAAAAGCATAGCAGGCAGAATCCAAGGAGCAGGAAAATAAATGTTTCGGGCAGGAGCCCTTCATCAGGAACACCTGAGAATGTGACAGACAGATTTTATAAAGGGAACTGGTCAACATGAGGCTTTCCAGAGATTTTAGACAAGGTATCACAAAATAAACGCTCTGTCACAAGACAGAGACTCGTAGTATGATGAATAATATATTAGCATGGGATGACAGTTGCTTAACACATTGAAATCAGAGAGTCAGGATTAATTGATCTTTATGACAAAGACGTATCTACTGGATTACCACAAATATAAGTCTGACGGCATCAGTTATTTACAATCTATACTGATAGCCTGAAGGTGAAAGCTGAGTGCAATATACATCCGAGTTTGTGGATGACACTGAGAACCAAAATACTGGCTGTTTTTTTAATGAAGAGGACTCCCAAAAAAGGAGCAGTACAAAGGGATTGGAGTTTCCTGTGTATGAATCATAACGTCAGCATGCTGATGCAGCAAGTAACTGGGTTGGTTCATGAGTCAGCTTCCTGGGATGGAAAGGTTGAATTATTGAATACATTTAAAATGGTGAGGCGATTATTCGTTGTGGTTGAAATGAATGAGGGTGATATTACTGAAATGTACAAGATACAGAGGGAGCTTGACGAGGTAGATGCTGAGAAGGTGTTTCCCCTGAGTCTCGAACTCGAGGCGGTAGATACTGAATAAGGGACATCGATTTCAATCTGAGGTGAAAAATGATGTACTCTCTCAGAAGGTAGTGAACGTCTGGAATTTCCTAACACAGGGAGTTGTGGAGGGATGCAAGAAATTGGGTAGGAAATTGGAGTTGAACCCGGAAGTAGATCAGCCATGTTCTTATTGAATGAGAGTTCAGGCCTGAGGGGCCGAATAGCCGACTCATGTTCCTACTTCTTAAGTTTTTATGTTATGATTTTGGAAATTAATTAGTTATTTTCCTGGAAGTCGTGTTGTACAATGTTGCATTCGTGAGAGGAGAAAAATTGTCTGAGTTAACCCTGGATGGGATATGGGGGCAGTATTCTGAGCAATTCCAGAGCAGAAGTTACAGAGTGGGGAAGCCTGGAAAAAGGGATTGCGGCTGGGGGGTCACTTCCTGACCAAGCCTGGAATTTCCAAGTGTATTTCCGAAACTACACCAAACCATCGGCGTGGCCTCGATCTGCCTGTGTGTAGCAGGTCCGAAGGGCTGAATCGGACATCAGAATACAGGGCTTAGGGAGACGAGTGGGCCAAACGGCCCTTTGACACTACTCCACCAGTAAAGAAGGTCATGGCTCCTCTCATTGTGCTCCCAGCTGCACTTTTCTCTCCATGCAGCATTATCCCTGATTCAGCTGTCTACGGAAAATCAGACAAAGCCATAAACAGATAATATAATATTATATAATATTAATATAAAGATTCAAACTTCTGGGAAAGAGAATTCCCACTTGAATGAAATCCCACTTTGTGATTTTTTCCTCACTCCACTTCTGACTGTGGTTGAAGGGTGTCACTTTTTCCTTTTCTACGCCCACTCCTCCACTGCTCACAACAAATTTTAAATGCAACCAGGTTGGTGATATGACCAATGATAAAGGTCTCAGACTGGGTCAGGTTCAGTGATAGGAACAAGTCAGGCAGATTTCTTTCATCAGCCACAGTTAACAAATAGGGCTAATGGAGCAGCATGTTAGATTTGTGGTCAGTACTGCTGCCTCATATCAACAAGGAGCTGAACTCAATTCCAACCTTCTCCGACCCTCTATGTAGAGTTTGAACATTCTTCCCATGTCTGTGTGAGTTTCTTCCCCGTTCTCCAGTTTCCTCCCACAGTTCAAAGATATCCAGCTTAGTTTGATTGACCATGCTAAATTACCCAGAGTGACCAGGAATGTGTAGGTTAAGTAGGTTAGTCATGGGAAATGCAGGGTTACATGGATAGGGTAGGGGGACAGGTCTGGATAGGATAATGTTCGGTGGGTTGGTGTGGACTCGATGGGTCGAATGTCCTGTTGCCACCCTGTAGGGTTTCAATGACAACGGCGTCAAGATTGGGCTATACAAACTCCCAGTTGGTATATACCTGATCCACTCGCCACAAGGCTTTGTATATTTCAATAAAATCAGCTCTCATTCCAACGGTAGCCTGTTAAAGTCGCCATAATATCAGCCCTTCATGCATGGAATAAATGAAGTGAAATATCTATGAACTGCTTCCAGTGTTACGATATCATTGCTCAGATACGAATGCAAAAATAAAGCTAATCTCACACACCGATGAATCGGTTTATTTTTGTTTTCTCAGAGTGGAGTGAGTCTTATAAACACTCTTCCCCGCAGAACATGGGAGGCAGAGATATTGGATACATTTGAGGCAATGTTCACGAATCACAAAGGAGTCAAGGATTATCGAGCAGCAATGTGCAGTGTTGGGGAAATTGTAGACAGTGGTTCCGAATGGCACGGCTCCAGAAAATCCAGGAATTAAACAAAATGGATAAGATCGATAAAGTTTTAAAGGGGATCAGGATTGCAGCGATCTGAAAGGTCTGAAAGTAATGCTCTATCCCACCCCACCACAGTCATTTACTTAAAGGTCAACACTAAAAGAGCTACAGAATACTGAATAATGCCATTTTGTCAAGTGGAAATGACAAAACAAGGGAAAGGATTGACTAAGTCCCAACACACAGGGCACCCGTCAGAAGCTTTCAGCATGCCTGTGGCCGCACCTGCAACCCCCTCTGCTCGATGGACCCAGTTACTCACCAGGTCTTGGTCACCAAATTCACCAAGTTACATGAAATGATTGAAGGCATCATTGAAGAAAAGTTCAGCAGGAGGCTAGAACCACTCTCAGCCATGCTCCAAAAAATATGAGCAGCAAATTGAAAGTCTTGGAAACAGAACAGATGAGGTCGAGCGTTAAAATACAGGGGCAGAGTCAGTGGTCGATTCCTCTAAGGAGCGGATCCTCCCCCTTGGAAAACAGGTCCGTACCTTAAATGAACAATTTGACAAGCTCGAAAACAGGGGCAGAATGAAGAATGTTCATATCATCGGTCTGCTGGAGACATAAGGTGTTCAGCCAGTGAGTTTTTTTCGAGAACTGGCTGCCGTGTTCCTTCCCTTCGAAGCTGAAGAGGGACGAGTGAAGAGTGAGACAGTTCATCGGGTTATGGAGCGTAGGTCAGACTCAGACCAACGCCCTCACCCTGTTCTTGTGCGATTACGTAGTTGCAGAGACAATCAAAGACTTATGGAAGCTTCCAGAACACAGGGAAAAGATCCGACGAGGTCTCCAGGATGATGTTCTTCCAGGTCTTTTCAGCGGCAGATTCAGAAAAGAAAATCTTTTGATGATATCAAGAGAAGATTAAGGGAACTTGAGATTCAGTATTCCTTCATGAACGCAGCGGTGCTCCATATGCTTTCAATAGATCTATGCACTGATGGATCTTTCAATAGATCCATTGACGCTCCAGAGGACGCGAAAACATTGTGGACACTATAAAGCAGGCTGGATGCTTTAATAGATATCGATAATCATGTTTCTATCGTTTTAAAGAACGTTTGTTGAATCTTTCTTGGTATTAAGTAATGTTAAATTACAGTCAGGGTAGAGTACACAATTTTAACTTGATTAATATTACTATTCGTTTTTCTCGTGCTTAGTTTGTGTGTCGAGTTCGGCTCAACCTGGAGGGAGTTATGAAGCTGATCATGAAGACTGAATGCCTACGTTAGGGCAGTTCAATCCCGATGTTTGTGATTAATTGCCCGGGATGCAGTATTGATAATAGGGCAGAAGATAAAGATTTGTGAAGTGCAACTGCCCCCAGTGGGAGGGGGAGGGGTAAATGCCCCTCCTCAGTGTCATTGACACTTTTTAGCCTGTTTTCTTTGTTTTTATATGTATTTAGTTGTAGAACATTTTGAAAGCGTGTTAGTTGTTGTAGTTTTAGTTAGTATGTTTTTTAGGCTCGATGAGTCTTTTTTCATTGATTCTCAGCGATTTGTCATTCAGGTTCTTCCTCTCTGGAGTTCAAATGTTGTTCCAGTGTGTTATGGCTAATGTCATGCTTCAATGGTGTATCTTGAGCATTAAGGGGAGGCAGTTAAGAGGAAAAAGGCACTTTCTCGCCTTAACAAGGAGAGGGTTGACCTTGTCCTATTGCAGCAGATGCACCTCGATGACAAGAAATATTTGACGTTACAGCAGGGCGGGTTTGAATGGGTTTTTATTTTCGTCTTTTAATACTAGGAGTAGGGGAGAAGCCATACTGGATAAGAAGAATGTTCCATTTAAATTACTAGATTGTATTTGATACTCACGGAAGGATCATAATCCCCCAAGCCTTGAACTATGGTAAATAATCCAATATTTTGAATAGTAATTGCGACTCCCCACCCCCACCCCGGCGTACCCTCTTAAAATCCTGGTAGATGCATTTTCTTGCATCATGGCACATTATCGTAGAAGGAGATTTCAACTGTCTTATGGAACCCACAGTGGACAGAATGTCCGAAGGTCCCTCAATACCCTCGTTATAATGGAAGTAATCGGTGGATTTGTGTGCAGGACTAGAGCTGGTGGATGTCTGGAGGCACTTCTACCTCACAAGTAGGGCTTTTAATATCTTCTTTTACCCGCAGAAATGCCACACCAGGTTCGATTTCTTCCCCATCCCTGCAAAAATCTTAGATTCGGTGGCATCCTGCAAAATTGGGAATATTACCATTTCTGACCATACTTATTGATAAAGATTTATCCATAATATAATAGATTCGAGACACTGGCGAATGTATCCCTTTATTGTTAAGACTAGTTAGTTCATTGAGCATTTCTGTAATGAATTCAGATCTTTCTTAGCCATTAATTCAGATTCAACCAGTAAACCATCCATTCTATGGGAAATTGTTCAGGCTTATGCCAAGGGAATAATTATTCCTTAGGATGTAGCAGAAGGGGGAGCAGGAACGCTGGTTTGAGGCACAATTGAGGGCAGCCGAGAGGGCATACTGTGATAGACCCTCAGTAGCTAAGCTGCAGAGGATTACAACGCTTCGGTCTACAGTGAATTCCACGCTCACACTGTAGGGGGTAGTGTAATTTTTAAACGGTTAGCTGCCTTTTAGTCTTTTCTACCTCATAGTAAACACAAGCAGACACTCGAAACTGTTGCCGGACCTCCCCCACGTTTATATGAATGAAACAGTTGTAACAGCTTTCCTCGATAGTTGAGAGACCGCCCTTAACCACAGTTGTACAACATCATCCATATAAGGGAAGAACGGGAAGCTCAAACACTGATTGGCCAAGTGAATAACAAAATAATCGCAGGCACCAGAACCCAAATAAGGAAAACAGTGGGGATTCCGAGCACTCGTTGGTCAAGGCAGCACTAGTAGACCCAGCCCACATATACATGTATATAATGCGTGGAGATTACTATGCTTGTGTGTGTGTACCTTTGGGAACAGCACCTGACTTTGCAAAGTTGAATGAAAAAGTTTTGGACAGACTCCTCCGTGTCTTTGTTCCTGGGAAGGGGAATAAAAAGTGCCGTAGATGGGGCTGGATAGCCACTTATCTCGCACAACACAGACTGCCAAGAAGGAACTTACTTTTGCTAAACAAAGGCTGTTTGAGCATGGTGATAAGTCAGGCAGGTATTTATTCTATCTTGCCAGGAAAACGAGCGCCCCTCTAAGCCATTCCCTCAATTAGGGAAGGTATTGGGATCTTTACCTTCAATTCCAAAAAGTTTGGTATCTCCTGTCCAAGATTTTTCTCCGAATTATTTCAGACTGAGCATTATGAGGACAGATGGATTAAAATGGAGTCACTTTTCATTTTTCAGGAGTAACCCTGAATAAGTGGTGTGGCTTAATGCACCATTGTCTGCGCAGGAGGGTGTGAAGCAGCTTCAGAATGCAAAGGTGCACATTCCTGACAGATTTCCTCGTGAATTTTATAGATAATTTATAAACCTATTGTCAGGGCTGATGTTTAACATGTTCTGTCACTCATACAGTCACGAACCCATCCCTCCATCCTTAAGAGAGGGTCATATCTCTATGATGATGAAGAAAGGAAGACCCTGGAGGATTGTGCTTCTTACACGCCAATCTCACATTTAAATGTTGGTTTCAAAATCCATTCTGAGACCCGTGCATTAAGGCTGGAAACTTTGCTGCCTTCAGTTACCAAAGAGGACCAAACAGGCTTTATAAAGTGCCGCAGATCTTCCTACAATGTGAAGAGTTTACTCAATATGATCCAAGAGTGTCAACAACAATCTGTCCAGGGATTATTGATCTCTTTTGATGAGGGAAAGCATTTGATTGGGTTGAGTGGCCGGATCTCTTCTGTACATTAGAACGGGTTGGTCTACGCAAAGTTTTTATCAAGTTGGTGAAGGTCCTTTACCGCGATCCTCTGGCTGCAGTTCTCACTAATGGTGTGCCAACCAGTAATGTTAATATTTCTCCAGGCAGCCGACAAGGTTGACACCTTTCACTATTGTTGTTTACGTTGGGGGATTGAGCCACTGGAGGAGTCCATCCGTAGGGATGTCAACACATCTGACCCAGAAGTGGGATAGAAGTCACGAAAGATTACATTGTATGCAGATGAGGGTCTTATGTTTTTTGTCAAATCCCGTAATTTCGGTAGGTCATGTGATGCAATGCATGAATTCGCTTGTTGCCTTTCCGTGCAATAAATTAATTTTACAAATTTGGAGGCCATGCCTATGGGAGATCTTAGGGAAATACCTGATACTAAGGGCAAATCCTGGTTTCCTTTTAAATGGTCACGGGGGTGGTTTCCCTAATTCAGTATAGTCATTACATCTGTCTTTGATCATTTATTTAATGTGAACTGTGTCCATTTCTTTGACAAAATTAAACAAGACCTTCAAAGATGGGAGGCAATTCAAATATCCTGGCTAGGTCAGATAGCTGTTATTAAAATGACTGTCCTTCCTCATTTCCGAGACCCCGTGTGAATGTTTTCTTTGATGTTTCCCAGACAGATATTTCGGAAATAGAATGGCTGGTTTAGCTCTTTTATTTGGCACCATAAGCGATTCCTTATCAAGCTAACAAAATTACAACTGCCCCACAGATTGTGGGGGGTAGATCTCCCAGATTAAAAGCAATCAATTAAGCTTTTTTATCATCCTATATTCGTGCCTGGGATTTATGGAGTATTGTCAAAAGCTAATGATTATCAATACTGTTAAAACTTGAAGAACAATGCGTCAGATCGAGAGCAATACAGCCAAAACCATGTTTCTTACCGCTTTAATTGCTATACCAGGTTGTCAACCAGGGATAATGGATTCCAGGTGTAAACTGTGGGCAGCCAGGGGAGTACCTTGCTTGGGTGATTTAGAATTAGTAGAATCCCTAAAGTGTGGATACAAGCCCTTGGGCCCAGCAAGTCAACTTCGACCCTCTGAAGAGTAACCCACCCAGACCCATTCCCCTACCGTCCTATATTTACCCTGACTAATGTCTGAACTTACAGATCCTTGAGCACTTTGAGTGATTCATCTAACCTGCACATCTTTGTGACTGTGGGAGGAAACCTACGCAGTCACAGTTGAGAACATACTAACTCCACATCGCCAGTCACCCAAGGCTGGAACCAAACCCGTGACCCTGGTGCGGTGAATCAGCAGTGCAAACCACTGAGCCACCACGTGTTAATTGAGGGAGAAACAATGATATCATTTGATCAAATAACTCATAAGTATGAGCTACCTAGTAGAGATTTCTTCTGTTTTTTTTCCAGATTAGAGATTTGATTTTAAAAACACACACTTTTAACAGACTCTTATAGATCCGATACAGAGAAGCGGGTGCTTACTGCTAAGAATAGACTCTCTGTCAGTACCCTTTATCATTTGTTGGAGAGTGTCCCCTCAGACAAGACTGTGCAGCTTCGTGATGTCTGTGCGGGAGAGTTAGGGGGTTTAGATCTCTTTGGAGACATGGGAGAATATTTGTGAAAATGCTCGAAGGATTTTGATCTGTAAAAGGACCAATTCCATGCAGTTGCAAATTCTTCATAAGGCTTATCTAACACCACATTTTCTCTCAAAATTCAATGTGGAATTATCTTCAGCATGTCCTAAATGCAGAATGACTACAGGCACTCTTACTCATTGTATGTGGTCCTGCTGCAGGTTTCGTATAGATTGGATCACTGTGTTCGGTGCGGTAGAGTGGGTCTTGGGGGTCCGAATTGGAGATGGACACGGTTTCTCTTTCCCTGCACCTGCCCAGAGTATCTTACGCAGGTGCACATGGGAAAAAATATATCCTTACTTTCTGTACTAGGAAATAATATTCTGTTGTGTTGGATGTCTGAAACTCCCAGGATGTGTTGGATCTTTGTAAGCTCATCATGGAGAATATCCCTTTGGACTTTCTCACCAGTATGGTGCACCAAAAAACAGAGATTAATATAAGTCATAGAGTCATAGAGATGTACAGCATGGAACCTGACCCTTCGGTCCAACCCGTCCATGCCGACCACATATCCGAATACAATCTAGTCCCACCTGCCAGCACCCGGCCCATAAACCTCCAAACCCTTTCTATTCAATATACTCATCCAAATGCCTCTGAAATGTTGCACTTGTGCCAGCCTCCCCCACTTCACCTGGCAGTTCATTACATACACGTACCACCCTCTGTGTGAAATAGTTACCCTGTAGGTCTCTTTTACATCTTACTCCTCTCACCTTAAAATTATGCCCTCCACGTCTGGACTCCCTGACCCCAGGGAAAAGACTTTCCCTATATAACCTATCCATGCCCCTTATATTTTTGAAAGCCTCTATAATGTCATCCCTCAGCATCCGAAGCTCCAGCGAAAACAGCCTCAGCCTATTCAGCCTCTCTCGATAGGTCAAATCCTCCAATCCTTATAAATCTTTTCTGAACCCTTTCAAGTTTCTCAACGTTTTTCCGATAGGAAGGAAGCAGAATTGCACGCAATATTCCAACACTGGCCTAACCAATATCCTGTACAGCTGCAACATGACCTCTCAACTCCTGTACTCAATACTCTGACCAATAAAGGAAAGCATACCAAACGCCTTCTTCACTATCGTATCTACTTGCGACTCCACTTTCAAGGAGCTATGAACCTGCACTCCAAGGTCTCTTTGTTCAGCAAAACTCCCTGGGACCTTACCATTAAGAGTATAAGTCCTGCTATGATTTGCTTTCCCAAAATGCAGCACCTCGCATTTATCTGAATTTAACTCCATCTGCCACTTCTCAGCCCATTGGCCCATCTTGTCAAGATCCTGTTGTAATCGGAGGTGACCTCTTCGCTGTTCACTGTACCTCCAATTTTGTTGTCATCTGCACACTTACTAACTGTATCTCATATGCTCGCATCCAAGTCATTTTTGTCAATGACAAAAAGTAGTGAATCCAGCACCGATCCTTGTGGCACTCCACTGGTCAGAGGCCTCCAGTCTAAAAAACAACCCTCCACCACCACACTCTGTCTTCTACCTTTGAGCCAGTTCTGTATCCAAATGGCTAGTTCTCCCTGTATTCCATGAGATCTAACCTTGCTAATCAGTCTCCCATGGGGAACCTTGTCGAAACCCTTACTGAAGTCCATATGGATCACAAATTTCCCTCTGCCCTCAGCAATCCTCTTTGATACTTCCTCAAAAAACTCAATCAAGTTTGTGAGACATGATTTCCCACGCACAAAGCCATGTTGGCTATCTCTAATCAGACCTTGCCTTTCCAAATACATGCACATCCTGTCCCTCAGGATTCCCTCCAACAACTTGACCACCACCAACGTCAGGCTCATTGGTCTATAGTTCCATGGCTTGTCCTTACCACCCTTCTTAAACAGTGGCACCACGTTAGCCACCTCCAGTCTTCTGGCACCTCATCAGTGACTATCCATATTACAACAATCTCAGCAAGAGGCCCAGCCAACACTTCTCTAGCTTCCCACAGAGGTCTAGGATACACCTAATCAGGTCCTGGGGATTTATCCACCTATAACCGTTTTAAGACACCCAGCACTGCACTTCCTCCTCTGTAATATGGACATTTTGCAAGGTGTCACCATCTATTTCCCTACATGTGATATCTTCCGTATCCTTTTCCACAGTAAATACTGATGCAAAATACTCGTTTAGTATCCCCCCCACACTTCCTGTGCTAGGAAAGGTATTGTGTTGTGTCTGATGTGTTAAACACCCCCCCCCCCCCCCCCCCCCCGGTTTGTTGGTTCGTCGTAAGCTCATCATGGAGAATATCCCTTTGGACGGTTTCACCTGCATGGTGCGCCAGAAAGCAGAGATTTATATAAGATATAGCAATCTTTTTTGGATTATCACGATTAGGCTAATCTGCCACTCTAAAAATGGCTTTTATGTAGCAATGACGATATTGTCGAATGAATCTAATATGAAGAATTGTGAACATGTGAATGTGTATCAGTTAATGCTCTCGAAGAACAAGAGCTATCGCTTTCTTATTCTGAGCGGTATTATTTATTTATTATTTATTGTTTATTTTTGTTTTTCTTCTGTCCGTTTATAGACTTTAACTTATTTTGTATGTACACGCACATGGTTGAAATATTGTTCAGTTATTTGAGTTGTTTTGTTCTTGTTTTAACATAATAATAAAAATCTATTTTTCACTCAAAAATTTTTTTAAAAAATTAAAATGCTAACATTGATAGAATAGAGTCCCAAAGAGCTCTCATTAGATAGATCACTCATGGTGGTTTACGCTGAATGTCACCACACCTTGCGTGACAGGGTGAGGTTGAGAGAGCATCCCCTTCATGGTAACCCCAGTTAGTGTGGGGAATTTAACCTGCGCTGGTGTCCTCCCTCTGCATCACAAACCAACCATCCAGCCAACTGAGTGGGAGACTGTGTAACTGTTACACACAGAATCAGTCACAGACAAAGGGCAAAAGAAACATTCATGACACAAAAAAGGTATATTTGAGATAATCGTCATGACAACGGCTGAGGATAAAAACGTTCTCTTCTAGAAATTCTATTTTACATTGAGACAAGTGTTTGGAAGCTTTCTTTTACTGAATAAAATAACGTGAGACAAGTGAAATAACAAGAATGTCTAATTGTGATTGGATATCGATAACCGTAAATTAAGTGCATGTTTTTGATTGGTCTGTGGAAAGCATACTGACTATTGGATGAATTTCGAAAGCAGATGAAATATATTGTTAGGAGAGTCTGTCCCCATGGGAAATGCCTTCGGAACACATGCAAGAAGAAACACTGGGTAAAATGTTTCTGAGAATCGTCTGCTCGGTAACAGGAAGCTGGGAGTTGAATGACTGAAAGTTCCTGTAACGTGGAGCTGAGAAAACCATCATTTCACCTCCAAACGTATTGAATGTTGGAGCATGTTTGAAGTACTGAATGGCCTCATGATGGATTTCAATTGTGTGTGATTTGAAAAATATACATCTCTACTCCATCCTCTTACATGTTACACACTGGGGCACAGCCGCTTAACTGAAACTGGGAATAAGTTGGAACATGATCTGGAAAATTCCATAATTGGCATTCTCCAGAATATTCTATAACTCTGTAGGGGGCATTAGAGATACAGAGAGAAAGAGAGGGATGGTGCTGTATGCAGTAGTGAGAGTGGGAGAGCATGAGCCTTGTTCGGGAACAGGTGCTATACCAGACATACAGTGAGTGTGAGGGAGCAGAGAGAATATGGTGACCCTTATCCTAACAGAGTGGGGAAGGTTATTGAAGTTGTCCTGTTTTGCTGGACATTTACTCAGACCGCAGATACTGCACTGAGCTCGCTGGTGAGCTCAGACCATGCTCGGTGGGTCTGGTGGTGTGATCCCTCTGGGAAGAGAATGGTCCCCTTTTGTACTAGCCCATCCACCAGGACCTCTGTGCCCCTGTCGAAAACCGTGATGTAATTTCCCCTTATCTGCCATGCTCAGGGTAAACTGTGCCGGGCAGCTGCAAACTGAGAAAGCTCAACCGTGTGCCCCTTGGCCTTTTAAAAATGGCCCAGTGTCAGGGGTCATGGAATATCCAGGAGCATCCGGGAGATTTTGAGTACCTCCAGTCATGATGGGTGGGAGAATCGAGCTGGCATTGTATGAGAGGGACACAATGGAGTGGGGTGGGTAGTTAATGAGATTGGTTTGGTAAGATAGCACCAGGAAAGTAGTTCAGCCTCGTGCAGACAATCCCTGTCACACTTAATGAAAATGTCACTGAGACACTTTTTTGTTAGATTCAGCCCAGTGAGGCGACGACTCTGCTGTCCTCACTCCCAGGCACAAAGCTGCAGAACAAATGCTCATCCAAAAGTCTACATTACCTGAACTCACAGCAATATCCCTTTCACTCATAATTCTTCAAAGTACTGACCCGTGTTGCATGATACTATCGAAATGTCTTCATTTCAGCATTCTGAAACCTGTGAACATATCCTTCAATGACATTTTTTCTCAGTCTCCCCCACTCTGTTTCCACTCCAAAACACACTCATTTACAGTCATATTGCACGAGACTCCCAGTATGACTGGACCATGGCAACCAGAATGACCAGCCAGACTCACCCCATTCCCCTGCCCTTGTTCTGTATTCCTCTAATCCTTACCTATCTGTGTATTTGTCCAAATGCCTTTTCAATGTTGTTATTGTACCCACCTCAATCACTTCCACTGACAGCTCAGTCGGTATGCATACCACACTCTGTGTAAAAACGTTACCCCTCAGGTTCCTTTTTATATACATTTTTTTTCCTTTCCAAACATTAATGAATGTCCTCCACTCCTCGATTACCCAACCTTGGGAAAAAAATTGAAGTATTCACCCCATGCACGTCTCTCATAATTTTATAAGAGTTACACTTCAATAAGAACCCCCTCGGTATCCTACGCTGAAAAGAAATAAGTTCGAACCTGTCCAACCTCTGCCTATAACTTAGAGCCTTTAGCCCAGGAAACATCTTTGGAAATTTGTTCTACGCTCTTTCTCGTTCAATAATATCCTTTCTAGAGCAAGGTGAACAAAACTGAACACAATACTCCAACTGCAGCCTTACCAACATCCTGTACAACTGCAATATAACGTCCCAACGTCTATACCAAATGCGCTGATGCAGGCCAGTATGGCAACAGCCTTCTTCACTGTCCTGTGTATCTGTGACTCAAATTTCAGACAACCGTGCACCTGATCTCCAACGTCCTTTTGTTCCACTACACTCCTTAAGGCCCTCTCATTCATCATTAAACTCCTACCTGGATTTGACTTTCCAAAATGTAAGACGTCACACTTATCTGTATTAAACTCAAATTGCTATTTCTGATCCCACTTCCTCAGCTGACCAAGGTACTGCTGCAATTTCTGATAATGTTTCTCATTGTAAATGATGCCTCCTAATTTCGAGTCATGTGCAAACTTACTAACCTTGTGTTGTGCACTCTGGTCCAAATCATTGGTATAAGACTACGAAGAGCAATGGGCCCAGGACCGAACACTGAGGCCTCCAGTCCGACAAGCTAACCTCCACCATAGCCATTTGCTTCATAACGTCAAGACAATTGTGTCACCAATTTGCCAGTTTACATTGGAGTTCATGTAATCCAACCTTCCAGAGCGGCCTACCATGTGGAACCTTGTCAAAGGCCTGACTGAAATCCATATAGACTATGTCCACCACTCTGCCCATGTCAACCTTTATGGTCACTTCCTCAAAAACTCTAACAAAAATTCTAAGGCAAGATCTGCCACGCACAAAGCTATGCTGACTGCTCCAAGTCAAACTCTGTTTTTCCAAATGCATGCATATCTTATATCTCAGAACCTTCTCAAGTGGTTTACTGAAAACAGATGTGAAGCTTACTGGTCTATATTTCTCAGGTTTTTCTTTGCAACCCCCCTTGAAGAAGGGCACTCCATTTGTTACCGCCCAGTCTTCCTGGTCCTTGGCCCCTGAACTGTCTTCTCTCACCACCTGCAGTGCTCTTGCATATATCTGATAAGGGCCAAGAGATTTATCTGACTTTATGAATTCTAATATGTCCATCAGCACCTCTACTGTCATATGGACTGTACCAAGATATCACAACTAACCTCCCAAAGGTCACAGGTCTTTATGATTTTCTTCATGATAAACACAGAGGGGAAATTGAGGACCTCACCCATCTCTTGAGGTTTTACACATGCATGCCCATTTTGGATTTTAAGGCGTCCTATTCTCTCTCTGGTTGTTCTTTTTCTTTTCTATACTGAATTTGGATTCGCACTAATCTGCTCAGCCATGGCTATCTCATACCCCCTTTTCGCCTTTCTGATTTTCTTCTTCAGTAAACTCCTCTATCCCCTGAGTACCTCCAGGGATTCCCTTGATACGAACTGCCTGTACCTGAGCCACGCCTCATTTTTTTCTGGTCAGAGCCTCAATATTTCTTGTTATCCAGGGTTCTCTCTTCCAGCCTCACTTTCCCTTCATCCTCACAGGGACATATAGACCTTGAACTCGAGCTATCTCACTTTTGTCGCCCCCCTACCTGCACGGGATCATTTTACCTGGAAACAAACGAATCCAATCATCCCCTGCAATCCCCTGTCTTTTTTCAACAAAATACGCCTTGCCCCAATTTAGAACTTGAATCTGTGGACCAATTTTGTCCCTACCATAACTATTTTAAAACTAATACAGCTCTAGTCACTATTCCCAAAATGGTCGCCCACTTTACCTCCGTCACCTCTCCGACCCTATTTCCCAACAGTAGGTCGAGTTTGTCCCTTCCCCAATAGGAACCTCTCAATATTGCTTGTGGAAGCTTTCCTGAACACACTTAACAGATTACGTTCCATCGAAGTTCTTAACCCATCTGGAAGTCCCAGTCTATGTTAAGAAAATTACAATCACCGATTATGACCACACTATTACTCCTGCAAATCTCGCCAGTGTCCCTGAAATTTTGTTCCTATAATTCCCATTGATTATTTGGAGGCTTATAGTGCAACCATCACCATCCCCCTCTTAATTATTTGTACCGTTTACAAAACCTCATTGGATATTATCTCAGTTATTTCAACTTTAAAGACTAGAGTGATATGTGCCTTAATCAGAAATATTGGTATTTAAATTGTTTCCCTTTATATCTCTTCCTCACATTGATTTTCACATTGGCAGCACCCCTTGTCAAGGTACAGTACAGATATGGAGCTTTAAATGGATGGGAACTGCACATTCTGTCACTTCCACCATTGGTTACATTTTTCTCCACACTGGGCAGTGACCTAATACAGTGTTACCAAACAATGCAACAGCCTGGGTTTATATATGAATGACCCAGTGCGGACTGCACAGCTCCCCACACTGGACATTTAGTCCAGGATTATAAATCAAGCATTGGTGTGGGCTGCATAGAGTTTCACTCTGGACATTGCTGGGTTGCATACAGCTGTACACTAGCCGGATCTACACAGTGCTCCATCCTGAATATGTAATGGATGGGCTGGTTATGTGAGTTGGATTGCGAATGTGAGAGTACAAAACATCTGACAATACCTTTATTTTGTCTTTTCATCCTTGTCATTGGACCCGTCAAATCCTGACTCATCCTGTTTGACATATCCTTCTGGATGAGTCATGGTGAGTGTTCTTGCAGCATCTGAGTCTGCAACATGACCAAGAAACGGAGCAGAGGCTACAGAGAGGGGAGTCTCCGTAAAATGGAATGAAGGAATCACCATCAGATCACAGTGGTCACAGTGAATGGTGGGGCAGGATTGAATGGACCACTAATGCAATCTATTCATATATTTCTGTTTGTTCCAAGCAAACTCCCCTTCTCTCCCAGTGTCCCATACTGGTGGGGAGTGAGTCATCTCCTCCTGTTCCTGCATAACAGGATGCTGGGGCCTCACAACCTCCAGATTTCCCTGTGCCCCAGTTTCGAGCTCTGAGTGACTCCCTCCTATCCCTGTGCCCCAATCTCAAGCAGTTGAATGACTGCGTCCTGTTCTTGTGTCCCAATCTTGAGCAGCTGAGTGACTGCCTCCTGATCCAAGGTTTCCGATAGTAGATGTCCCCCTCCTGCTACTGACTGACAGGTTCCAATGTCTCTGTGCTCACCTGCTGCTCCTGTGGAATGGTGTCGAGGGCCTGAATGTCCTCTTCACATTCCTTACAGCTTCTCTTGACTAAAAGCCTTTCCCCGTTTCTGTAAAACACCATTAAAATCTGAATGATGTATTTTTGTATTTTACTCTCAGTAATTGAACAAACAAACTGACTGATAGAATTCAGAAGCTAAATTGCCTCTTCCTGTTCCTGTGTCATACACTCAAGAGGGAATAGAGTTTCAGAGATGTACAGCATGGAAAAATACCTTTCGGTCTGATCGTCCATACCGACCAAACTTCCTAAATAAATCTCGTCCCCCTTGCCAGCGCTTGGCCCATCTCCCTCTAAACACTTCCCATGCATGTATCCATCCAAATGCCTTTTAAATGGTGTAACTCTACCTGCCTCCACCACCTCTTTTGGATGTTCAATCCATACACACAGCGGTCTCTGTGTGAAAATGTTGTCGCTCATGTTCCTTTTTAAATCTTTCTCCTCTCACCTGAAACCTTTGTCTTCTAATTTTGGACTCGCCTATCCTGGGGAAAAGACTTTGACTGTTTACCTTATCTATGCCCCTCATGATTTTATAAACCCCTTTAAGGTCACCCCTCAGTCTCAACACTTGAAAATAGTCCCAGCCTCTTCAAACTCTCCCTGTGACTCTAACCATCCAACATCTGCAACATTATTTTAAGTCTCTTCTGCACCCTTTCAAGTTTTACAATGTCTTTCCGACAGCAGGGAGAACAGAATTAAAGGCAATATTACAAAAGTGGCCAAACCAATGTCCTGTACAGATGCATCATGTCATGAAAATGTTTAGACTCAAAGCACGGACCAATAAAGGGGAGATCACCAAGTGCCTTCTTCACTGCGCTGTCTACCTGTTACGGCATTTTCAAGGAACAGAGAACCTGCACCACCAGGTGACACAGTAGCTCAGTGACTAGAATTGCTGCTTCAGAGCGCAGCGATCTGGGTTTAATTCCATCCTTGAATGACTGTCTGTGTGGAGTTTGCACATTCTCCCTGTGTCTGCATGAGTTTCCTCCGGATGTTATGATTTCCTCCGACAGTATAAAGATATACAGATTACGGGAGGTTGGCCATGCTCAATTGCGTAAAGTACCCAAGGATGTATAGGCAAGGTGGATTAGCCATGGGAAATGCAGACTCGGGGGATAGGGTAGGGGTTTGTCCAGTGGTATACTGTTTAGAGGTTCGGTGTGGCCTCGATGGGCCAAAAAGCCTGTTTCCTCACTGTGGGAATTCAATAATTTCGATGGATTCTCCTTGATTGGCAGCTTTCGACAGAACCCTACCTGTATGTCTTGCCTTAATTTTTCTTGCCAAAATGCAATAGTTCACATTTATCTAAAATAAACTCCATCTGCCACTCCTCGGTTCACCTAAGCAAAGTCCCATTATAGTCTGAGAGATCATTCTTCACTGTCGACTACACCAACAAATTTGTTGTTATCTACAAACTTATTGACCATACTTCATATACTCAAATGTAAATGATTTGTATCAGTGACAAAAGGCAGTGGACCCACTATTGATCTTTGCGGCACGTCACTAGTAACAGGTCTCCAAGTTTAATGAACAAATGTCACTGTCACGCCCTGTCTCCAATATTTAAGAAAAATTTGGATCTAAATGGCGAACTCTCCCTGAATCCCAGGCAGTCTAACCTTATTAACCAGTCTACCATGAAGAACATTTTGGTAATCTTACTGAATTCCATAAAGACAACATCCACTCTCCTGCCTTCATCAATCATCTTCATCACTTCCTGAAAAGATTACACCGAGTCAGTGGGATGTGATCTCCAATGTACAAAGCCCCTCTTCAGTTCTTGTCTTTTCAAATGCATATCGATCTTTTTCCTCAAAATCCCCTCCAACAATTTAGTCACCATTGACGTCATGCTCACCGATCTATAATTACCTGTTTTTTTCCACTTACTTTCTTAAATAATGACACAATGTTAGCAGCCCTCCAGTCTTTTGACGCCTCACCTGTGGAAATCAATGTTGCAAATACATCAGCAAAAGGCTGAGCAATTTCTTTTCTAGTTTCCCACAAATATTTGGGACACAACTGCTCAGGTCCCACGGATTTGTTCACCTTTATGTGTTTTAAAATATCCAACACCTCCTTGTAATAAAGACACTTTCAAGGTATCACTATATATTTCTTCATTCTCTCGATCTTGTAACCTCCTCCACATGAAATACTGAGAAGAAATACATGTTTCGTATCCCTCCAATCTCCTGTGGTTCCATGCACAGGCAGCCTTACTGATATTTAAGGGGCCCTATTCTCTCCCTAGTTAATCTTTTGACATTAAAGAATTTGTATAATTTCTTCAATGCTTCGTTAATCGTATTTCTAAAGCCAGCCCTTGTCCACATATTTCTGGCCCGATTTCCCCATTGACTGAACACTTGTTGCCCTTACACACCTCTCGGGATCCACTTGATCTCAGCTCTGTTTACCTGACATATGCCTCCTTCCTTACCTTGACCAGACCATCAATATATCTAGCCATCCAGCACTTGCTGCACGCACCAGCCTTGCCCCTCTCACTAATAGGAACACGTTGGCTCTGAACTCTCTGAAACCAAGTTTTGATGGCCTTGTATTTTACAACCATCCCTTTACCTGTGAATAGGGTATTCCAATCAGCCTTTCACAGGGCTCACCTAATACTTTCAAAATTGGCCTTGTTCAAAGTTAGAACTTTAATGTTTACATCAGGTCTTTCCTATTCCACAACTAATTTAAAACTAATATTTAGGCGTAACAGACTTGGAAGTTAAATAAACACTTCCTGCCCCTCTGTAACAGTCTCAAGAGGCTGAATGGGCTCCTGGACGCCCTCTCTGAAAGACTGGAAAGGCTGAATGGCCTCCTCCTGTCCCTGTGTAACAGACCTGAGACATTAAATGCCACAGCAACCCATGGATTACGAGCAGCCATTAAACTGTATCTGATGGAGGTCCATCCTTTCTCAGTTACAGAAACACAAACAACACAATGTACTCCAGGTGCCCTCTCAGTAACACCTCATACAGCTGCAGTGACATATCTCTTCGTGGAGCAGCAATCTGAATGCTCTGTCTCAAGGTTATGAAAGGATTTGATAACAGGGCACTTAAAACCAGGAGTTGCCTCATACTGGTCAATAAGTATTATACTTTGGGTTAAGGTATCCAGAAACTTGCCTACCTGACTCGTTTTTATGCAACTGATCTGTTATTTTATAACTGCCTCTTTTCATAAATAGAGTGGAACGCAGATAGACCACTGCAGTGCCTTTTAATACTCTCATATACAAGTTTTAAAAAAAGATTCGAAAGATTTGAAGATTTTTGGTCAATCCCTCAGCAACCCTCATCCATTCCATCCAAACCCGGTAAATGTTCCCTTTTATAGTGATATGAAAAATGATGTGTGGAACTGGTTAACTAAGCCTGTTTGTTTAGTAATGATTTGGAGATGCCGATGTTGGCCTGGGGTGTACAAAGTTAAAAATCACACAACGCCAGGTTTTCATCAAACAGGTTTATTTGGAAGCACACTAGCTTTCAGAGCGTTGCTCCTTCATCAGGTGATAGTGGAGCATACACTTCTAAGGCACAGAATTTATCGCAAAAATTTACAGTGTGATGTAACTGAAATTATACATTAAAAAATACCTTGATTGTTTGTTGAGTCTTTCATCTGTTCGAATATCATGATTGTTTCATTTCTTTCATGTGTAAATTATAAAACCTTCTTCTTTTAAAGTTGCAATCTCAGGTTAGCAGTAACAACGAGTGTTAGTTCGACAATATTTTGAAGGTGTTAGCCCCTTTGTTCGCTGTCTATACCATAATGTTTAGATTGATTCTAATCTGAAAAGTGAGATAACAGAGTTCTACATGAATGCATGCAGTTTTTGAGCAAAGTATAATGTAACTCTGCAAGTACAAATTCACCACATAGGATATATGTGTGTCTGTGGGTCTTTGTCGGTTTGTATGTGTGTGTTTCTCTTAGTTGGGGGTTGTGAGTGTGTGAGGGAGTGTATATGTGTGTGTAGTGATGTAGAGTGTCTTACGGCTGTGAGGGGGTGCATGTGTGAGTGTGGGAGTGTATGTGTGTCTGGTGTGGGGGAATTGAGTATCAGTGAGAGAGAGTATATATGTGTATGTATGAGTGTAGTGTGGTCTGAGTCTCTGAGCTGATGCCTGTGAGAGTGTGTGTGTCTGTAAGGGTGTGTCTGTGTGTCTGTGTGCGTGTCTGTGTACATATGTGTCCGTACGTATGTGTGTGTATCGGAGTGCCTGTGTGTGTGTAGTGCAATGGTGGTCACCTGCGATGCGACATGAACCCAAGGCCCCAGTTGAGGCCCTCCCTATGGGAACCGAAATTTGTAATCAGCTTCTGCTCGGCCACTTTTCGCTGCTGCCTGTCCTGAAATCTGCCTTGAAGGATGGTCACCCGAAGGTCCGAGGTTGAATATCCTGGACCACTGAAGTGTTCCCCAACTGGGAGGGAACCCTCCTGTCTGTTGATTGTTTTGCAGTGCCCATTCATCCGTTTTCGTAGCCTTTGCTAATTTTCCCAGTGTTTATTCAGTGACTGTGCTTAATACCAATCTCCATGGATTCTAATTATCTCAGTGGAGGGTTTCCATCTTTTAATGATAAATGGGCTCCGTTCAATGTGTTATCCCATAACATGAGCGGGAGGATAACCGACAGCATTGACAGGGAACAGCAGACCCAGAGAGAGGGGGAGGAGAGATCAGTATCTGAGAACATGAGACTGGAATGTTCCAAAAATGTATCAGAATCTGGAAGCATTAGACTGGCAAGTTCCAACAATAGATAGGAGTTTATACATTTATGTTTGGCATCTTTATGCATTTTATTGGTCGTCATTATCCTGGCGGATCTATTATGCTCTTCTCATTATTCAATGTTTTTATTATCCTTTCCTGGTTATCGTTGGTGTTCCTGGTCAGTGTCAACGTCCAGATGTTTTGGATCTAAAAACCGATTATGACTGTATTACTATTCTTTTATATCGTCTACACTTCTTGTCACTATTATTTTACTGTTGAAACTCTCATTCCAGATATTTACTCTACAGACCACTACTAACTACATCAATGCATGTGTTCAATGACTGTCTCCCTCTCTGAGCTGGCAGTGTTACTCTCTATGTTGACCTACTCAGTTCTGGCGGAGAACTACAATTTATTGTATCATTGCCTTTGTTATTTAAATATTAAGAACAGGGAGGTCACTCTCTACTGTTCTGGTTACAAACCCCACTTCCTTCCACTGTTTCCATCCCATCCCTGGCCAATATCTGCGACTGAAGCAGACAAGTCACAACTGTGGGAGATCCCTTTGACCATGAGCTGATTCATGAAACCATATCCTTACCATTTCTAACTTGAAATACTCACCACCCCCGAATATATCGCACTGGTTTAGTCCATCTGCAGTTTGAAGCTTGAGCTATGAAATACAGGCTAAATGAAGTTAATAATCTGCTGCTGATGCTCCCGGCTTCAAATCTGCCGAAGCAAATCTGATTCGAACTCACACCAAACTCCCATCCATCTGTCATTCATGTGCGCGCTGATGTATATTGCTGTTTTTTTTTCTGGCAATACCTTTATTTTGACATTCTCAAACACTTTACCGTATCTGTCCATGAAACTTCTCTCGTTCTCTCTCTGTTGATTAACAAAAAGCCTGCCAGTTGTTCTTATTTAAAATAGTTTCCTGTGCGTTCCTTCTCAAACAATGAGTTTCGCATTCAACCACGCCTATCGCACACACACACTCTCTCTCAGTCTCTGATGAACACACACACAGCAAACCTTCTCATTGTCGACATTGCATTAATTTGATGCGAGTATAGTTACCATATGATAGTAAAGTTTGCAATACTCTCTATGCTGGGCAGATAGTGCAGTTTACTGAGCAACACACTAGCATGGTCTGCACTGCTCTCCGTGCTGGGCTGTCATCTTGTCCCAGTTTATGTTGTTTGTGGTGTTCTGTGAAGCAGATTCAGAATTTGATGTAACAAACCATTCCAGCTGATCTGACAATGACTTTATTTAATGTTCTCATTCTTTTAAGTTTACTCTCGAAGATTCTCACTTCTCCAGTTAGTCCCACTGCCCTGTCTTTTTCCCCATATTTTAACGACATCTTTTCAGTTAATTAACTGTCTCTTTCGGTCTTTAATGTGAATCTTTCTGAACCCTCTGTTTCTTTCCCTGGCCTTTGTTTATGGATCTCTAGTGTATCGAGTGCTGGCATTGTGAAGCTCAGAAACAGGGAAATGGTGTGTGTCAGGCTGTTTTTTCACTTCCCTGTTTGTCCCATGTGATGGTCCATGGACAGGGATGTTTCAGAAGTTATGAGACACAGCCTTGTAACTTGGTCTGTACCTGTATTTGTCCCTCTCAGGTGATCTTCTGATCGAGGAAGCCCCTCAAATAAAGGGCCAGGGATCTAAAGTGTGTGACAATGCTGTTACTTTTAAAAAAAAGATTATTTTCTCCTTTCTTTAAATAAGAGCTCTTAAAGGCCAAACTGCCTACTGAACAACGGCCGAGTAACTTATCCACAGCTGCTACTCTCTGAAACCTGACTTGATGCTGTTTCCTCCTGAATTGGAGAACTGTATGCAAGAATGTATGTCTGAATGTTCCATTTTTCCAAGAGATGTGTTTATGGGATGTTGGTATATTGGAACAGTTCATTTGTAGAAGGTACTGTATCCATTATTCAGTTATGGTTTCCAATAGTAAAATTATTCTAAATTCCTCTTCATTTTGCATGGATTTTCATTAGAGTCTTTAAGTCGGTTGTGTTTTGCTGAATGGTGAGTGGTTTGACGAGTACCATCACATATGGAACACCCAAATCTCATCTACCTATAAAATAAGAAAAGGTTTGCATCCAAACTACCTCCTTAAACTAGTTTGAGTCAGTCTGGTTGGTCTATAACAAACTGGGGTCTCTTGTCTGGTTCTAAATCGGTAATACTAAATTGGGTTTAGAATTACAATCCCTACAGTGTGCAAACAGGCCATTCGACCCAACAAGTCCACACCGACCCTCCAAGGAATAACCTACCCAGAACCATTCCTTTACCCTATTATTACACATTTACCCCGACTAAGGCACATAACCCACACATCCCTGAAAACTATGAACAACTAACCACGACCAATTCACCTGACATGCACATCTTTGGGTTTTCGAAGAAACCAGAGCATCCAGAATAAGCTCATGCAGACACTGGAGGGTATGCACCGAGAGACGATTGGGTTGAAAAGTTACGTATGGTAATTGTTAGTGTCTTTGGTTCCGGATGTTGAATTGGGATGGTTTAAACAGTGTTTTGTGTGTAAAGATTATTTCAGTCATTAAGAGTTCTCTGGGTGTGGAAGAAATGAAGTTGGGGGTTTTACAAAAGGTAATGAAGGCAAAGCTGTAGGAATTGGCAGACAAGCTGGAGTTGGGGCTGTGTTTGTCTGTGAGAAAATGAGAGATAATTACAGCTCGAGCTCGGCAATTATATTTGGTGGAAACGCCATCAGAGTCTTTGGAAATGGCTAGAATTCAATTTCAAATGAGGCACTTTGAACATGAAAAGGAATTGAAACAGTTTGAATTATGATGAAAAGTAGAAATAAAAGAAAATGAAATGCAGAAGAAAGAAAGAAAAAGAGAGAAGAAAAGCAGAGAGCTTCAACTTCAAAAGTTAGGAATTAGAGAGGAAAGTTGAGATGAAGGTAGACGGTAGGCTGGATAAGGAAGATAGTGAGGATGAGCAACGCCATAGTAGCGAAAGGCCTGATGGAGATCTGTTTAAATAAACCCAGGCATTATCTAAATTTGTTGAGAAGAATGGGGGAGCCTTTTTACTTCCATTTGAGAAAGTGGCTAAACAAATGCAGTGCCCAGTGACCATGTGGATTTAGTTGATTCAAACAAAGCTGATAGATATTTGCATCCCGATCGGAGGCGGTGTCTGGGGAGTAGGAGGAGGTGAAGAAAGCCATCTGAAATGCATATGAGCTTGTGCCAGAAGCCGACAGACATTGTTTCAGGAATCTAAAATAGTGTCCCTGGTTAAACGCACATTGAGTTTGAAAGAATCGAATAAAGTAATTTTGAAAAATGGGAAGGGTATTAAAAACAGAGCAAACCAATGGCACTCTTAGAGACATTCTTGTTTTGGAGAAGTACAACAATTCACTTCCTGCAGTTGTGAGAACTCGTGTGGAAGAGCAGAGAGTTAAAACGGCAAGATTAGAACCTGAAATGGCTGATGAGAATGATTTGTTCAGAAATCAAAGTCTGGTTTCTGTGAGGGATTGAGAAGAATGTGTGAGATCTTCTTAAAACATATCCCTGTGAGAGTAAGGTTTATTGGCATAGGCCAGGAGTAGCAGGTAAAGGGGTTACAGCATTAAGAGGCACAGAGGCATGTAATTCTTTTATGTTGAGACATGAGGAGCTATGTCATTCAGAGGGACTATTGGAGAGATGAGAAGTGCTCCATTACGTAATGTGTGGTTGGAGCGTCCAGTGGAAACATCAACAGATTTATTCCCCAATGGGGAAGGAGGCCTTGAGCTTGGTGTTGGCGTTCCAACATTTCAGCATTTAAATTGCGAATAACGTATCTGAGACAAATCTTTATCACTGATCGTGACCCCTTCAAGTTTTTGAAGAAGTTTAGGGAGAAGAATACCAGTCTGTTTCGATTGAGCTTATTATTGCTGCCATTCAATTTGAAATTATCCCGTTGATATTCGAGAAACCAAAGATTTGACACATTGCGGAGACTTGGATGAAGAAAGACAAAGGCATTCTGTGGCAGGAGTAAAATGACTGAAATCGAAGCTAGTTGTGAACATTTGTATGCTCAGAGTCAATGTAGTATATATACATTTCAGTCTGCTAATAGAGGACGATTAGGAGGTCTAAAATTAAGCCATCTTTGTATATTGATAGATCATTTTATTAAAGGTGTGTTGTGAGTTTAATATCACTGTAAAGAGGTTATGTCCTCTTAGGCTGTTTTTGAAGAGAGGTTCTAAAGGCAGAGGTGCAGAGCTGCTGCCTGAACACAGTTTAATTAAAGAACTGAGGAGGCCTTTAGGTTTCATTACACGGTGGTAACAATCGAAGGGCAGTGGCCAGCTCTCACTGACCAAGTTTTCTCGTTTTGTTTTTAGCTGGAGCATTCAGATGCTGTTGGGGATCCTCGAAGGGTTGGAAGTTCCAACACATGATCCCCAGCTGCTTTTCCCTCTGAGATTTCTCCAGGATCAGAAAACTGCATACAAGGATCTGTATTTGAATATATCTTTGTGCCAAGCAGTGTATACCAAGAAGGTACGGTATCTATTGTATGTGTAAGTGTTCCAATATATAAACCATCCCAAAATATTCATTTCTTCGATTGGATTTTAAATAAAACATTTGAATAGATTATGTTTTGCTAAATATCGAGAGGTTTGACCAGTCACAACATATCTAGAACGCACACTTCACATCTATGTTTAAAATAAGGAAAGGTTTTGGTCTAAGCGGCCTTCTTAAAACATTTTGCGGGGATCTGGTCTGGTCCACAACACTTGTACCTGAGGGGTTTCTGACTGACTCCTGTAATTGAAGTTAGTGGAGGGGCTGGGGATGCTTTGCTGGAGGTTGTGCTGTGAGCTGCCTCAGACATTCAGGGAGACCTGAGGATTTGGTGACCCAACTCGGGATGGAGCCTGGGGACTGTAGTTACAACATCTGCGTCTGTAACATGAACAACAAATGGAGCAGAGGCTGCAGAGAGGGGGAGCTCTGAAACCACGCAGTGAGTGTGTGTGGGGAAAGGGATCTGCTGTATCCACCCCAAGTATTCCATGACCAGCTTCCCAAGCTCCACCTAACCCAGGAGCAGAGTGTGAGGGGCCCTGACTGAACAAGGAGCTGGTCACAGAGCGGTGTCACCTCCTTCAACACGACCTGCAGCCTCACACCAGGGGGAGGATGGTGCTGCCAGTGGCTGTTAGGGTCACTGTTTCATTCAGCTTCTATGATCCAGAACTTTCCAGGCAGGAGTGGGTAACATATCCATCATTTCCCAGTATCTACACAACGGTGTCACCATTCGGTGATGGAGGATATATATGGTGGATGAGATATTACATTGTTTCTCAGACAGCAGGGAGCAGCTTGGTGTATCCAGTATAATGAGATTCCCGATGGTGTACATGGCATCTGCGGAATAGCCATGTCAATGGGGAGAGGTAGAGGAACTGAAGGAGTTCTCTCTCTATTAGTGTTACAGTGTGCCCATCACAGTACATCATGTTGGTGAATACCCACTGTCCTGGCAGCAGTCACCGCCTCTTCATTCAGAAGCAGTCAGCTATTCCCACCGTCATCGGGTCTCCACGTGGAAAGAAATGAATATATCTTGGATAAAGGCTGTCCCCTTGATGCACGTTTCAAAACATCAGCCCCACCACCAATCAACCACATCAAAGTATTCCATGTGTACGGAGAGCAATGGGGTCACTTGGACTGTCAAGGAGCAGACGATCAGGGATGGAGCAAAACCTCCCATGTCTGAACGGGTCTGAGTGAACCCCCCAGTACACAGTCTCATTAATCCCTGTAATCCCTCTCCATTGCAGTCACATATTGCCTTCCATTATTACTATAAATGAAATGGCAGGTTATATCATGTTAAATTCCACCTGCCAAACTATTATCCATTGCCTTTACCTCTCTGAATCTATCTGTAGACCCTCCGCCCTCGCTTGATAACTTAATCTCTTGCTTATCACCAGCGACATCACCAAACTCAGCATCTGTATATCTGTTCCATCCTCCTGATCATCTGATCATTAGTATAGATTGTAAATAGTTGAGGACCCAGCACTGGTCACTGTGTGACCCTACTGGTTACGTTCTCTCTAACTGATTGAGACTGATGTATCTTGAGTGCCTGCTTCCGGTATGATACCCAGGCCTCCCCCATTCCTGTGCAAAACAATCGAAGGGTTGAATAAGAACAAGTAGCTTCTGTAGGAATCCAACCCCTCAAACCTGCTCCGCCATTGAATATAATCATGGCTGATGTCATCGCGGCCTCTGTTCCACTTTCCTGCCATCTCTCCACCCTAAAACTCTTGTCTCTTGTTGTAGATTGGGCCACCTGAAAAAGATCCACTCCACATCTACACTTTCAATTACTTTTAGCATTTTACAGCCCTCAATGAGATCTCCTTTTATTCTTATAAATTCGAGAGTATAGGCCTGAAGTACTCATTTTCTTTACATAAGACAAACACTTCAAATATGGAATCAATCTAATGAAGCTCTTCTGAATTGCAACCAATGGAAATACCTCATTCTGCAGGACACCTAACCTGTACTCCAGTTTAAGCCTCACTAATGCCTTACATAGCTACACCAACACTCCCTAACTTTCTACTCTATCCTTTTATAAATAAACACTGAAATTATGCTTGTATTTCTCATTACTTGCAGTACCCACAGGCAGGTTTTCTGTGATACACAAGCAGACACCCAGATCCCTCTGCACCTAAGCACTTTGAACTTTCTCTCCATTTAGATAATCATTTGTCTTTCTATTATACTGGCCAACTTGAATAGCCACATATTTATTCACTTTAACTTTCATTGCCAAATGTTGGCCTATTCACCCAACCTATCCATATGTTTTAAAATCTCTTGCATTATCACTCCGATGTAATTTCCCACCGATGTTCGTGTCATCTGAAAATGTGGTATCGTATTTTCTATCCCATCAACTGAGTACAGTAATACTATCGATCTCAAAAGAGTACTGAAATCAATGGCACCCCACAAATTGCATTTGCCAAAAGAAAATGACACATTTATTCCATCTGACTCCATTTTGTTGGATAACCAATCCTCCATCCAAGCTAATAAATTACTCCTAAACCCATGTTGTCTGATCTCACCACTTACTCTTTGGAGAAGCGATATATCCAAAGCCTTCAGGAAGACCAGATACATTCCATCTCCAGGAATCCTACTATCCACCTTGCTTGTCACATCTTTAAGTAACTCAAGCAAACACTTCAAACTTGATTTATCCTTTGTAAAACCACGTTGACTCCGATGGATTGTGGTTTAACTTTCCAAATTTCCTCAACAATGGATTCTAGTAATTGTCTTAAATTACAATTGTTTATCGTTACGTTTTCCTCCCAAATGTATACAGTTATGATTTCTTCCCTTTCAAAAACGTTTTGAATCCTGTTTAATCGGCAAAAGGTTTTAAGAGATCTGCTCCAATTGCTGCTTGCGGCATGTGTGGCTGAATGGACTCAGCATTCTGCCGGTGTACAAAATCGATGGGGTGACGTCTTTCTGGTGTTCACATGTTGTCATCTCCAAGGCCAGAATGACCTCCTCCCGTTGATGCGTTAGAGGGGTGGGTTATTATGGAATCTTCCCGTTGCAGTGTAACATATTGAGGGGCTGATGGGTCTTGTCATACTTCTCCATAACAGGTGGAGATAGTGAACGGTCTCCGCATGTATCCTGGAGATGGGGCCGAGGGAGTGATTGGTCTTCTCTTGTTCCCAAACTACAGACGTGTCTGAATTACCTCTTCCTTTCTCATGAAAGAAGTGTCAGATAGTTTTTATCCTTGTCCAATTCCCTTGAAATCGGCTCGGTGGGTCTGAATGGCCTCCTGTTATCCCAGTGTAACAATCTTCAGTCACTGTGTGACCTCTTCCAGTTCCTATGTTACAGACGTGAGGAGGCTAAATGGACTGATTCTGTTGCTGTGTAACAGGATACTGGTGCAGCATGGCCTACTCTGGGTCCAGTGTTATAGGCTCGAGTGGCTGATTGGACTCCTTCTGTAAATGTATATCAGGCTCCAGGGGCTGAATAGCCTCGTCCTGTTTAGTGTAACAGGCTCAAAGGCCTGAATATCCTTCTGTTGTTCCTGTGTAACAGGCTGGAGAACGGAATGGATTCCTCCACTATCTGCGTAATTCGATTCACTTGTTGACTCCTTCTGTCATCTATGTTGAAACAAGATTATCCTTATTTTTTGCAAACTCCAATGGCTCCTGGGTCAACCTGACCATCCTTTCGTTATAAGCTAGCACCTTCATGCAGGAATCATCTCTGAGCTGCTTCCAATATTTCAACATCCTTTCTTCATTGAAGAGACTAAATCTGTACACACTACTCCAGATGTGATCTCACAAAGACGCTGTACAGCAGCAGCAACACAATACCAGCCTGTTGTAAGGTTCCCACCCAGGTTAGAGCTGTCTCAGCTCTCTGGGGGAATACAGAGCATTGTTGGAAGATCATTGTCCTTCTCCATTCCACAGCATCACGGGAGATCTGGAAAAATTAATGATTGAGAAGATCATTAATGATGTGGCCAGATGATCTCTACCATTAATCTCCCCAGAGCCCACATTGCTCAGATTTCACAGAATCTATTAAGGTGGAGCGCAGAAACAGCAAGGAGGAGCAAACATTGATGGGAGTTATATATCAAATTGAAACCTGCAATACAAATGTTGGGCATGTTATAAAACAGGAAATGAGATATACACATTTGTGGGTACTGCAGTAATAATGTACTGTTTAAATTATTTCTAAACTGTGTTAATCCAATTGAATGCTAATGCTGGGAAAACTGGATTTCGTGACCACGTGTGCGATGTTTTACATAAACAGTATGTCGAGCACTGAGCTCGAGATCAGGTTATTTAGGAATTGGTGTTGAATGATCAGAAGAGCTAATTGAAATTTTTGCTGGAAAGAACCTTTTGGGAACAGTGACCACAATGTATTGGTTTTCTTTTATGATGTTTGAGGACACGAAAGTTTTTGTTTTATTTGAAGTAACTGTTATAAATCTGAGTGATGCAAGACATGAGGGTGTGAGGAGAAAGTGGGGAATACAGATGCCGGAGATCAGAGTCGAAGAGTGTGGTGCTGGAAAAGCACAGTCAGGCAGCATACTAAGTGCAGATAAATCGATGTTTCGGGCATAAGCCATTCATCAGGAATGAAGCATATGGGCCAAGGGGGCTGAGAGATAAATGAGAAGGGAGTGCGCCAGAGGGGAGGTAGCTGGGATTGCGATAGATAGATGAAGATGATAGGTGACGAAGGGAGACAGAACGCCTCATCTACTGCATCCATTAAACCCAATGTGGTCTTCTCTGCATTGGCGAGGCAGGAGGTCAACTTGTGGATTATTTCAGAGAACATCTCTGGGACATCCACATTGAACAACTCCATTGCCTTGTGGCTGAGCTCTTTAACTCCCATTCCCACTCTACCAAGGACATAAGGGTCCTGGGCCTGCTCCATTGCCAAACCTGAGCCACGAGAAGCCTGGAGGAAGAAAGCCTCCTCTTCTGACTTGGGATCCTCCAACCAAAGGGGATCATAGTGGATTTCCCCATTTCCCCATTTCCACTAATCCCACCTTATCCCACTCCAACCTGCCAAGTCAACACCGCCCTTTTGAATGTTCCTACGTTTCCACCTTCCTTCCTATCAATCTGGTCCACCCTCCCCTCCGACTATCACTTTCAACCCCACCCCTAGATATTGAGAAGGTAACAACATAACTGGGGAGTGTGAGAATGTGCCGATGAAAGGAAAACCAGAAGTGGCAAACATTTTTTGGAATGGGTTGAAGATGATTCTTGTGGACATAGGCAATAAAGAACCAATGGATAACGTATAGTTGGATATTCGTGAGCTTTTTTTAAAGAACTCACACACTGAGCTCATAAGAAAAGTTAAAGCGATTAAAAGCGAGAGGTATTGGGAAGAACATATGCAAATGGTAAAGCAAAAATTCATGTGAATGTAATTGGAAGATAGAGGATGTCGTGCACCAGTTGCATCGAGTGTTGGTGAGACTAAACTTAGAATATTGTGTATCGTTCAGAGTCCCAATCTACGAAAGAATATACTGACGACAGAGGAACTGCAAAAGGTATTCTCCAAATTAACCCCTAAGTTGTCAAGGTTGTCTGATGGGGTAACTCAGCCTGTAATCTCGACTTTCGAAACATGAGAGGTGATCGTAGTGAATCTTAGAAACATCGAAAGGACTGAATAACAGAGGGACCTGAGGAAGTACAAGTAGGCGAGATCGGGGAGAATCCCATGATATTCGACACGGACAAGTAGAACAGAATAATCAGCAAATAGTTAGTGTCTGTTCGAAACCAAACGGGCAATCTGTTTGTCAAGCTGGAGAACATTGATGGATTGTAACATGAGACCTTCACATTTATTTTACTTGGGAGAAGGAGGATGCAGGTACAGAATTCAAGAAGATGGGCTGGACAACTATTGAACAGATCGAAGTAAAACACCAGCAGGGATTTGAGGCTTTGTTCTGTATAAATTTGGACCAATCTCCATGTCTGAATGAGTTGTATCACAGGCGGCTGTTGGGGGTCAAGGGAGAAAAGACCCTGACTGAATATTTTAATTAGAATCTGACCATAGGGGAGGTGCCAGAGAACTGGAGAACTGCTTATACGATTCCACTTCACAGTAATATTGGGAGAGATAGATCAGGGAACTATAGACAAGCGAGTATTAGATCACTGTTCAGGAAACTACTGGAGAAAATAGGGAAGGATAAAATCGAACTCCAATCAGAGTCACAAGGTTTGATCAGGGATAATCATCATGACTATCAGAAGGAAGTCACATCCAATGGGTTTGATTGAATTAGTTTAAGGAGGTCGATTGTTTAGTTTTGTGGGAAGGATTTTGACTGATTTCCAGCTGGGAAACTGAAAAATAAAGTAAAATCTCACAATATGATGGATAACTTGACAAGTTACAAGGAAATTTGTCTTAGTGGCAGGAGGCAGAGGGTGGTGGGACAAGGCAGTTTGTGTGACTGTAGACCAGCGTCCCCTGGTGTACCACAGGGATCAGTGCTGTGTCCCTTATTGTTTGTGTTTTTCATTAAAAAACGATGTGAATGTGGAGGGGGTTCGGTGGAGAGTGGGGGAGGTGTGATAAGTAAGTGTATGTTTGACATAAAGATCGGCTGGATGGTTAGCAGTGAGGAGGAAGGCCTTACGTTACAGGAAGATGCAGATGGAATGGTCAGATGGGCAATTCAATGGCAGATGTAATGTAAACCTGATAAATATGAGGTTATGCACTTTGGGAGATGGAACAGGCAGGGGAGGACTCAATGAATGGCATCAAACTAGGACGGTCAGATTGTCCTTCTCCACACATCCCTGAATGCGACTGGACCGAATAATGCTTAAACGTTTGTTGCTGGAGAAGCGCAGCAGGTCAGGCAGTATCAGAGAAGCAGGAGAATCGACATTTCGGGCAAATTCCTGAAGAAGGGCTTATGCCCGTAATGTTGATTCTCCTGCTCCTTGGATGCTGCCTGACCTGCTGCACTTTTCCAGCAACACATTTTTTAAGCTCTGATCTCCACCACGTGCAGTGTTCACTTTCTCCTGGACTGGTTAATGGACTAGTTAAGAATTGGACCTTGGGTGTTGCGATTCCTAATCAGGATGTAGATGAAAAGAGCTAGACAGGGCTTTGGTTCCGCCAAAATGGAATATTGTATGTAGTTCTGGGAGCCACATTCCAGGAAGGATGTGATTGCACTGGAGAGGGTGCAGAGGTGATTCACCAGGAGGTTCCCTGGAATGGAGCAAATCAGCTATGGACAGAGGCTGGCTGAACTCGGGTTGTTAACTTTGGAGCAGAGAAAGCTGAGGAGTCAGTGATTCAGAAGGATAAGATTATGAGGGACACGGACAGGGTGGATAGACAGCAGCTGTTCCTTTTAGTCAGAGGGTCAAGAACAAAGGAGCACACTTTTAAAGTGAAGAGTTTGAGGTTCAGAGAGGATTTAAATATTTTTTCACCTCGGGGTGTGGGATTCTGGGATTACTCCCTGAGAGAGGAATTATCATGGATAACCTCACAATCGTTAAAAAGCACATGGACGAGCACTTGGAAGTGTCATAACATTCCAGGCTATGGGCCTGGTGTAGGAAAGTGGCACTAGTATAGATCGTGCTGTATTTCTGTTGGCACACAGTCCATGCTCCTGTGAGTGTATGGTGTGGAAGGTCAATTATTGAGCAGTTTAAGGCAGGAATGGATGGGTTTCTGAAGAGTTATATTCATAAGGGTTATAAGAGTGAACTGTAATAGCTTGTTAAATTGTGTCAATGTGAGAAATATGAGAAAAAAGATGCAGTTTCCTTACAGTTTGAAACCAGAGAATAGAGAATGGGGAACAGGGAAATGGCAGAACTATGAAGCCACTACTTCAGTTCTGTCTTCACAAAACTTTCTAACAATACTCGAAAAACCAAGTCTGGTGTGGGAAAATGATAGAGTACATGGAACATAGAACATTGTAAGTAAATGTTTTAGCAGAAATTATTGTGGCTGAAAGGAATGGCCATAGACAACACTAACATAGATTTATGAAATGGGAATTATGTTTGAGAAACAAACTGGGAGACAAATGAAAGAGAAGCAATGGATGTAAAACATTTTGATATTTAGAAAAATGTTGGTAAAGCTCCAAGCCCAATTTGCAAAATCAAATCTGCGTGGATTGGGGCTAATATATGGACATGTTTCTAGAATGGGACAGCTGGCAGAAAACAGTGAATAGAAATAAACAGACTCATCAATTAATAGCCTGACATTGTCTGTAATGTATGATTCTGTGAGTATGACTATGTCACAGACTCCCCATTACCTTCCCCGTGTGTCTCCTGTCTCATCAGCAGGACGGACACAGCAGACGTGGCGGCACAGTGGGATACAGTTGGAAGGGAGTTGTTCTTAGAGTGCTCAATGGTAACTCCGTATCCCATGAAGTCTCATGGCATTAGTTTGCACATGGGAAAGGAAACCTCCTTCTGATTACCATGTACCAGCCTCTCTCAACTGATGAATCAGTACTCCTCCATGCTGACCAACACTTGGAGGAACTACTGAGGGTAGCACGGATGCAAGATCTACTCTGGGTGGGGGAATTTCAATGTTCACCACCAACAGGATCTCAGCTGCAGCTTTCTGATCGAGCTGGCCAGATCCCAAAGGATATAACTGCTAGACTGGTTCTGCAGCAGTTAGTGAAGGAACCAACAAGAGAAAAATACATACTTGTCCACAGCCTTACTAATCTGCCAGTTGCAGGAGTATCTGTCCATGACAGTATCGGTAAGAGTGACCACCGCATAGTCATTGCGGAGACAAAGTCACACCTGCACATTGAGAATAACATCCACCATTTTGGGTGGTACTATCACAGTGCTGAATAGGGCAGACTTCGAACAGATCTAGCAGCTCAAATCTGGATGTCCATAAGGTGTTGTGGGTCATCAATAGCAGTGGAATTGTACTCCCGCATAACCTCATGGCCTGGCATATCCCCCTCGCAACAATTGCCATCAATCTAGAGAATCAACATTGGTTCAGTGGAGTGTGCAGGATGGCAGGAGCAGCACCATGCATACCTGACAATGAGGTGTCAGACTGGTGAAACCACCAAATAGGACAACGCGCGTGCCAAACAGCATAAGCAGTAAGTGATAGACAGAGCTCAGTTATCACACAAGCAACGGTTCAGATCTCAGCTCTGCAGTCTATCTACTTCTAGTCGAGAATAGTTATGGACAATTAAACAATTCACTGGAGGAAGAGATTCCACAAATAACCCCTTCCTCCATAATGGAAGAGCCCAGCCCTTCAGTGTATAAGATAAGGCTGATGCATTCGCAACAATCTTCAGTCAGAAGTGCTGAGTGGATGATCCATTTCAGCCTCCTCCAGTGGTCCTCAGCAATTCAGTTACCAGTCATCAACCAATTTGATTCCGTCCACGCGATATCCAGAAACGATTGGAGATACTGGATACTCTCCCAAGAGTCCATACTCTGACAACATTCTGGCAATAGTACTGAAAACTTGTGCTCCATAACTTGCCACATCCCTCGCCAAACTATTTCAATACAGTTACAACAATGGCTTTTCCATATTATGTGGAAAATTACCCCAAGTATCTCCAGTATATAAAAAGCAGAACAAATCCAATTCGGCCAAATACCACCGCATCAGTCTACTCTCGATAATTAGTAAAGTGGTGGAAGGTCTCAGTGTTTTTAATCAGCACCTGCTCAGCAATACCCTGATCAATGGCGCCCAGTTTGGGCTCCACCAGGACCACTCAGCTCCTGACCTCATTACCTTGGTTCAAACATGGAAAAAAGAGATGAATTCCAGAGGTAGGGATGGAGCGATAGCCCTTTAAATCAAGGCTGTCTTTGACCATTTTTGGTATCAAGGGGCTTTAGCAACATTGGAATCAATGGGTATCAGGGGCAAAATCCCCGCTGGTTAGAATCATACCTGACACGTAGGTCATGGTCATGGTTGATGAAGGACAGTAAATTCAGCTCCAATTCTGTAGGAGTCCCTCGAGCAGTGACCGAAAACTTCTTCAGGGCTGCTTCATCAATGACCTTCCTTCCATTTTAAGTTCAGAAGTGGGGATGTTCGCCAATGATTGGACAATGTTCTGCAACATTTGTGGCTCCTCAGATACTGAAGTAGTCCATATTCAAACGCAACAAGATCTGGAGAGTATCCAGGCTGACAAGTGGCAAGCAATATTCAGCCCACACGAATGTCAGACCATGACCATCACCACGAAAATACAATCAAACCTGCCCCTTGGCATTCAATGGTGCTACTATCACTGAATCCCCCCGTATCAAAGACCTGGTGGATAATCATTGCTCAGAAACTCACTGGTCTCGCCACATGAACACAGTAACTATAAGAGCAGGTCAGAAGCTAGGAATACTGCGGCGAGTAACTCACATCCTGACTTCCAAACGTCTGTCCATCATCTGCAACACATAAGTCAGAAGTGTAAGAGGAGACTCCCAATTTGCCTGGATGAGTGCAGCCCCAACCACACTCAAGAAGCTTTATACCATCTAGGACAAAGCAGCCAGTTTGACTGTCCCTTCATCAACAATGCTCCACCATCAAATCTCAGCAGCAGCAGCAGTGTTTTACGATCTACATGCTGCAATGAAATGATTCACCAAAGATCCTCAGAGACCATATTCCCAACTCACGACCATGTCTATCGAGTAGGACAAGGGCTACAGATGTATGGGAATACCATCATCTTTAGGTTCCCCTCCAAGCCATTCAGCATCCTGACTTGGAAATATATCACCGCTCCTTCACAGTCATTGGGTCACAATCCTGGGATTCACTCCCTAATGGCATTGGAGGTCAATCAGAGCAGGGGGACTGTAGCGTTCAATAAGGCAGCTCACCACCAGCTTCTCAAGGGCAACTAGGGACAAGCAATAAATGTTGGCCCAGCCAGTGACTCCGATATTCACGAAATAAATAAATAGAAATTAACAGAGGAAGGTTGCTGAGGTGTCGCAGGGATCGGTGCTTGGGGCCCAGCTGTTCACAATGCCCTTTAAACATTTGGTTGCTGGAATCAGATACAATATATCCTAGCCTGCTGACAGCACGAACGGATGTGGGATTGAGAGTGGGTGAGGAGGATGTAAAAAAGCACCGAGAAGACTAAGACAAGCGAAGTGAATGGGTAAATACGTGACAGATAGAGAACAATGTGAATAGAGGTGACGGTGTGCCCTTTGGTGGAAATGATAAATTGCCAGTCTACCATTTGGAAAGGATTGGTTGAAACATGTTGATCTACAAAGGGACGTATGCTCCTTTATGTTGTTTCCTTCTGCATAAACTTCTGAGGCCCATGCACTGCAGTGAGTTCAGTAACCAGAAGTTAATACTGGGCATGGAGATTGGCACGCTGCCCAGTGTACACAGACCCATCAAGTGGGGAGCTGTAACATTGAAAAGGATCTGCATCTCCTTGTACACCCGTCACTGAAAGGAATATTGCAGAAACAGAAAGCAATGAGGAAGATAAATGGTGTGTTGATCTTCATTTCAGGGGAATGTGAGTCCAGGAGAAAAGGTGTCTTACTGCAGCTGTACAGGGCCTTGGTGAGATATCATCTTGAATATTGCGCAGTATTTTGTGCAGTTGTGGTCTCCTTACCTCATAAAGGACAAACCTGAGATTGAGGGAGAGCAGTAAAGGATGACCAGACTGATCTCTGGGATGATAGGCTTGTTGTGGGAGCAGAGTTTGGGGTGACTGGGCCTGTATTCCATGGGATTTAGGAAAATGGGTGGAGATCTCAGTGAAATATACAAAACTCTGATAGGGTGAGACGGATTGGAAGCAGGGATGATAATTCCCCTTGCTGGGACTTGTAAAACAAGGTGCCACAATATTAGGTACAGGCAGTCACTCTGCATTGAGATGATAATAAATGTCTGCTCTCACTGACTGGGGAACCTGGGGAATTCGCTCGCACCTGGAAACCGAGACACTGCTTATAAATAAGGATTTAGAGACAGTAAAGGGATGGTGGGAGAGAAGGAGTACGGTATGGAAATGCAGGGACAACCATCATTATATTGAATTGGTTAGCAAACTCGAAGAACCAAACGTACTACTGCACCACCTATTTTATTGCTTCCCAAGGTTACTCACATTAACAGATATGTATATCCTGTGGGGTAAGTGCAATGAGGAGCTTTTTTTCCATGAACTAGAATGGGGAGGCTAAATGTGTTTTCCATTCCCGAAGATTCTGTGCAGTCCTTGGGAAAGCTCTGGAAATGCTGTCACAAGCTCTCAGATGTTAGGAAGGAGGTCTCTGCAGGGTCGACAGGACTGTGTTCCCATTCCCTTTTCCGACATTGATGCTGAGGCCGGGTGTTCTGTCTTGTTTCATCCTTTCAGACCTCGGAGTAGTTTGATACAAATGAGTGCCCTTGATTGGGGTTCAGAGACCATTGAAATGTTTATCACATGTCAGCGTCTTTGGAGTCACTTTTAGGCCAGCCCAAGAAATCATGGGAGATTCACTTCCTAAAACTACATTGGAGAAGAAAATTCTGTTTGCAATCGATATTGTCTTCAAGGTCACTGTTACTGGTCCCAGATTTTAGGTCTCGATATTTTATTAATTGTCTTTTACTTCCAAACGCTGCCAGATCATTAGCCTGGTCTGGATTAGTAATCCAGTGACATTTCCACAACAGCATTATCTCCACATGGGGACCTGTCAAAAACCATACTGAGCAGGTTATTTCTGTGCTACTTGACAGCTCTGTCAAAAAGAACTCCCAACAATTTGACTGTCATGATGGGACTGAGGACGTGGTAATTGGTCAGATTGTAATTATTCCCATCGTAGGGGACAGGACTTAGCTGAGTAATTTTCCACATTGCCAGGGAGATGTCAGAGTTGGAGCTGGAATGAAACAGCTTCCCCAGGGACACGGCTTGTTGTGCAGCACAAGTCTTCAGTCCTATTGCAGGAATGGGGTCAGGGCCCATTGCCTGTGTCCTTTCTACTGTGTTCACCTGTTTCTTCATGTCACGTGCAGCGAATCAAATTGGTTGAAGACTGGCATCGTTGATTTTGTGGGCATCATGATGAGGGTGATGTGTATCATCGACTCAACACTTCTGGCAGAAGATGGTGCAGATAAAACATCTTTTACACTGATGCGGAGGTCTGTTCCATTATTTAGGATGGGAATATTTGTGGAACCCTCTCCTCCAATCATTTGTTTAATCGTCCATCATCATTTATGACTGAATGTGACAGGACTGCAGTGCTTCGATCCGATCTATTGGTCAAGTCTGGTAGCTTTAATGAGTTAGCATCAGGTTAAAGTTCATGTGATTCTGACTCTGACATGTTCACCCACACTCGTCACTGAGCCATTGATGGTGTTGATGGTAATAACAGACTGAGGTGTTACCCTGGCAAAAAGTTACAGGTTGTGGTTGAATGCAGGTCTTCTTCTCCTGCTATTGTGGTCTGCAGCACTACATGAATACGCAGTTTCGAGCTGCAATATCTGCAATCCAATTCTGCTGTCTGTTCCCCAATTCTCACTGAGACCCATTCACCCATGAGCCCTGGACTCAGTGACCTAACCTGGTTTCTGATGTGGAAATACTTCCATTTTCATACTCTCTTTCTGCTGAGGGTCTGTCTCCCCGGGTCTTGCTTCCAATCTGACACATTCCGCAAAAGAATTTAACTGATCTTAATTCAAATGTTTAATTCACCTGAATCTTTTTCCTTGAGAAATAGCATCTTCTGTGTTTAAAGTGAATGTGTTTCCTCTGTTTCTTTCCCTGATCACGATTAAGGATTCTGTAGTGTCAGTGATGCCAGCGTTATGTCGTCGCAGAGCCAATGAATTCTCTGGATTCACAATCATCTTCACCACTTTGTATATTTTCTCTTTTGGTTTGATGCATTATCAATTATAGCTGCCTTGTTCTCCCATGAGTATGTTTCAAGTTCTTGGGGTTGCAAATCTGGTATTATCTTCCGAATTATCCCCAGAACCTCCTCCCGTTGCTGCTCCATGGTCTTTCCTGCTCAGCTCCCCTTCCAATTAACTTTGACCAGCTCCTCCCGCATGTCCTGTTAGTTACATTGCTTAATTATAACCACATTACATCTTGAAGAGAGCATTAGATATAAACTAAAAAAAAGAGTTTTGGGAATGGGACACGAAGAATAATTGGTGGATTTCTTAACTAGATACAAAGGGAGAACGAGAGACAGGATATAGATATGTAGATGTGGAAAATGAGAAAACTACATGATCGAAAGAAGTAGATGAACATCCCCCAATGTTTTGGCAATGCCTGTGTGCTGTGGTCCTTGGTACAGTGCATGTACAACAGAGTAATATGTTTAAATGCTGAACTGATGCCAGAATATTTATCTCCAATAATATGACAGACACTAGCTTTGGAAAGAACCCAACAGGTCAATATATTGAAGTCCCGGTAGAAAGGGGATTAACTGAAATAAGTTGGAACACCAGAATCAAGCATTTGGAGCACACATCCTGGTAAGAATGAGAGATTAGAGTTGGGAATTCCAGAAAAGGAGGGAACGTTGAGAGGATCAAATCAAGTTAATGTTTTATCAATTTTATACATCATATGCATCATTATTCGTTAACTGTGTCTCTGTTGTTCAATTACGATGTGTTGTGCACATATGAAAAATGCGACTTATCTGCACACACACATTTATTAAACAGTGTATATAAAATCATTTTTCCACCATTGAAACTGTCCTGTTGTTGTGTTACGCGGATACATGAACACCAACAAGCCACCAAAAGACATGACACACTATCACTATGTTCCATACATACAGACAAAGAAGGGAACCACTTTGACTGGGACAAAGCACACACACGCAAGGACCTTCTTAGAGGAATGGTATTCTAACCCGAAGTCCATCAATAAACGCATCAATTTAGATCCTGTCTACAATCTCTTGTTAAAATAACCGGAAATGACATCACCCACTTTAAGAAACCAAGACCGATAAATAGACAGTTGGGACATACCACCAGAGCTTCAGCAGATACTCCCACTGATGATGTCACCTAGTCATGGTGACGAAACTTCTGAAAACAAACCTTCAATCTCAGCGAGCTAACTTGCACACATATGAATTGTTATTTTTTGTTTATTAGTGGAAATTTAGGAGTTCTCTGTCGCTCACGTTTTGACAGATTATGATGTGAGGTGAGCTTTTCTGGGTGTTTGGTTTTAATTAACAGAGGGGTTCGACATTGATGTCATAACAGTTTGGGGCCTTGCCGTGCGGCACTTGGACAGACTTGAACAGATTTGGGGTACAAAAGGTCCCAGCAAATTCCAACTCATTGCAATTAGTGACTTTGTTCTTCAAATAAAACCAGTGGAAAAATTCGTTTAATTTTGTTACTTGTGGTTAGTTAAATGAAAAGTGAGGGAAATGGCTTTTATCATTACTAAAGAGGTTCCCAAATTTTCCAAGGAAGTTTAGAAAGACAGAAGGAGGACATTTTTTAGAATTAGCAAATAGGTTGGAATTGGGTTTAACCAGGGAGAAAAGGGAAGCTGAAATTGTAATGGAGTTAGTTAAGCACTCCATTAGGCAACAGGAAATAGGCAACTGCAGTAGAGTTAGAAAAACCTTAAATTGCAAATGTGGCAACTGGAGTTAGAAGATAAATTAAGGGACGGAAACAGAGAGAGACAAAAGAGAAAGAGAGGAAAAAGAAAGAGAGAGGGGATTTGAAATTCAGAAGTTGGGAATTAGACAAGAAAGTTAAGTTAATAGGATGGAGATGAAGGGAGAACTTAGGGATGTATACAGCCAGGTTAGTAACTTGCCATATTTCGATGAGAAAAATGTCAAAACTTTTTTATTTCATTTGAAACAATGGCTAGGCAGATGACGTGTCCAGTGAACTTGTGGGTAATGCTAGTTCAGACTAAGCTGGTTGGCACAGCTGGTGAGGTATGTGCAGCGCTGTCAGATGAGGGGGTTCAAGAGATTATCAAGATGTCAGATTGGCTATTTTGATTGGTTATGAATTGGTACTAGAAGCATATAGACAGAAGTTCAGAAAAATAGAGACGGTACCAGGTCAGACTTATGTTGAGTTTGAAAGAAGTAACCACAGTCATTTTGACAGGTGGGTGCTCTCCTTAAAAATGGATAAGACCTGTGACGCTTGAAGGGAGATTAATCTGCTGGAGAAGTTAAAAGACTCACTTCCAGAGATAGTAAGAATTAATGTGAATGAATAGAAAGTTCAAGAAGTGAGAAGCGCGTCAGAAATGGCAGGTAAATATGCATTGGGGCATGAGATGAAATTTAGCTTCTGGCAGGAATTTCACCCTGTGAGGGATAGTAAATTGGGAGAAAGGACGATCACACATTACAAAGCGAACAGTAGTTCACAATAATTCAATACAAGTGAAGAAAGAAGCCCAAGGGGGTTGAATGGTGGTGAAAGGCCTCAGGTGTTCTCACTATAAGGGAGTGGAACACATAAAATTACAGTGCTGGTGGTTTAAGAAGGGCACTGGGTAAAGGTGGTTTCACTGCAGTAAGCTGGGACACACCGTGCTGGGCGTTAAAGGAAGACACTTTGGGGAAAGATGTGGTAGAAGAGGCTAAGCCCAGTGGCATTAGTGAAACTGGTAAAGGAGACCCCAAGTGGAGCCGAGAAGCTGCAGGAAATTGCACAGCCTAGGCAAGGGCTGGGTATGAAGGCAGTGCCTGATCTCTCGAAAGAATTCACCTCTGTAGATAAAGTTTACTCAGAAAGAACAGGGGGAGAAGGACAAGAAATTATAATTTTGTGAGATACGGGATCTGCTCAGTCTGTAATAGTTGAGAAGTGAGGCTCCGGAAAAGCACAACAGATCAGGCAGCATCCAGACAGCAGGACAATCAAATATCAGGCAGAAACCCATAGTCAGGAGGGGTGGGGGGACAAGGGGGCTGAAAGATAAATGCGAGGGGAGTAGCTGAGCTGGTGGGAAGGTCACTGGGAAGGCAATTGAAGATATAGGTGGGAGTGATAGTGATATGTCGGAGGGTCGAATGGAGTCGATAGGTGGAAAGGAAGATGGCTAGTTAGGGCAGTCCAAGAGGGCAGTGCAAGATTGAACGGTTGGATCTGGGAGAGGTTGGTGGAGGGGAGATTTGGAATTTGGTGAAGTCAACGTTGATGCCATACAGTTTGAGGGTTCCAGCTGTCCTACCACCGTTAGGAGTCCTATCACCCTCCTCTCCGACCGACGACCATCACACCCCACTTGCATCTACCTATCGCCTTCCAAGCTCCCTTCCACCCCAGCTCCACCCCCACTCTCCCATTTATTTCTCAACCTCCTTCCCCCTCAATTACCCCCCCACTTTCCTGATGAAGGATTTATGCCTGAAACGTCAACGCTCCTGCCCCTCAGATGCTGCCGACGTGCTGTGCTTTTCCAGCCCCACACTTTTCAATCTAATCTCCAGCATCTGCACCCCTCACTTTCTCTCACCATCTCATAGGAAGAGATGAAATATTTTTTCACACTTTCTGGCATGTTAATCAAGAGCGTGTTAATTTGTCGAATGGGGAAGGAAATTAAGCATTCCCTTGTGTAACATCAGGATGGAATGCCAAATCAAGGTTAGGGAAGTAACAGTGACAGTGAATAACAGAGTGTCAGTTCCAGGAATGCAGTTTGTTCTCGGGAACGATTTAGCAGGAGGCGAGGTGGGATAGGCACCCCTTGTGTAGAGAAGCCAAAGGAAAACTAGGGAATTGGTGAGTTAAAAGAAAATTACCCCGGAATTTTTCCAGACTGTGTAGTAACAAGATCCCACTGTCATAAGTTACAGCAGGAAGGAAAAACGAACAAAAAAGACAAATGAATTGATGCTCGGTGAACTGACCCCCTGTTTGATGTAATGGTGCAGGAAAAACCTGAACAGGCAGAGGATCAGGCAGAGGGGTTTAGTCCAGAAAGGCTAATGTACGTACAACAGATATATACACACATTCACACACACATACACATGCACACACACAGAAAAGGAATCAGAATATATTATTGAACGTTATTAACTTAAAGATAGAATCATAAAATTAAAATGGAGACCCCGATAGGTTACTGCAGAAAGGAAATGGGCCGAAGTGCATCAGATTGTGTTAGCAGTAACGTACAGTGTTATGGGTAGCTCATAAACTAACTGCAGGCTGTCACGTAGGTGGACAGAAGACTCAGGCTAAGGTACAGAAGCATTTCCACTGGCCTGGAATGCACAAGGACGCTGTTAACTTTTGTTAAACGTGACATACATCCCAAATGGTAGGTAAGTAACAGGCAGTAACAAAACCAGCACCTTTATTGCCAATTCCTGCATTCGAAGAACCTTGCACGTGGGTTATGATTAATTGTGTAGCACCCCTTTCTAAAGTAAAAGTGGAAACCAATATTTGCTGACCATAATGGATGTGTCCACCAGATTTCCAGAGGCAATTCTATTATGGAGTGTTAAGGTAAAAAGGGAGGTGGAGGAGTTGGGAGCTTTCTTTACTCGCTGTGGGCTACCCAGAGAGATTCAGTCAGACCAAGGGTCTCATTGTACTGCTCAGCTGTTTAAGGAAGTCATGGATGGCTTAGGCATACAGCAATTCAAATCAAGTGTGTCCCATCCTGAATCCCAGAGAGACTTGGAAAGTTCGCATCAGATGCAGAAGACTATGTTAACAGCGTACTGTCATGGTTGACCAAATGATTGGGATAAAGGTGCCCCATTAAATTGTTTGCCATTAGAGATGCCCCAAATAAATCTACTCACTTTTCTTCCTTCGAGTTAATATTCGTAAATGAAGTGAGAGGTCTTTGAAATTAATTGCATATAAATTGACAGAACCAAAGTCAGAAATCTCACACCTGGATTATGTGTATGAGGTGAAGGAGAGAGTAGATGGAGTAGGTGAGTTAGTTGAACAGTATCTGAAGAGCACAGCATAGAATGAAGCAGGTGGCAGACAGAAACAGTGAAACTTTGAAAATTTCCCGAGGGGATGACGTATTTGTATTGCCACCAGTGGTAAGAAATCTCTTCAAAGCCAGGTTTAGTGACCCCTTTCAATTTAAAAAAAAAACGTGGAGTCAGTTAAACTATCTAGTAAAGATACCAGAGATGACAAAAAACTTTATCGAGTTTTTCATCCATTATCCATATGAATGAATAATGCACCACACATTTAAGACTCAGAAACAGAGTTGTGGCCATATGAACAAATGGTGCATTTTATCTGTATGTTGTAGTGATCTTTAGCAAGTGATTGAAAGCTCACATGTTACAGTTGGCAGAGCAGGTTGAACGATTACAAGAAGCAAACTTGGTAATAAACTTCAAGAAAACAGAATTCGCGAAGGCAGAGGTGACATTCTTGGGACATTACATTGGACACGGAAGGTTGACCCCATGAAACACAAAGACGAAGGGCTTTGAGGAATTTTCACAACCATCCTCGAAGAAAGAGGTGCTTCAATTTTTGGAACTGATTGGATTCTATCGGAAGTTTGTTCCAAACTTCAGCAGCGTATTGGCACCACTGACGGATTTATGAAAGAAGGAAACAGAATTGTGGTGGACATAACAATGCCAGGAGGCATTTGAGAATTTTAAAGCAGGATTAATCACCACACCAGCTTTACCTACACGAAATATTCTGAAACCCTTTGAAAATTGTGTTTGATGCTCAGGATATCGGGGTCGGAGATGTATTGATACAGAAAGAGGATGATGGAATTGAATGGCTAATTGGTTACTTCGAAAAAACTCAATATCCACCAGAAAAAAAGTTACAAAATCTCCATTATTGAACAAGAATGATTAAGTTTCACACTGGCCTGACAATATTTTAACATGTGTATGACAAACAAATTGTAGGAGATTTTGGAATAGTTAAAGACCAGAATATGAGACTATTTCATTGGAGTCTTACCTTACCGACTTTACCGACTTTAAACTGACAAAATGTACATGCTGCGTCTCCTATAATGTGATAGCAGATGGGTTTTCGCGGATTTAAAGGAAAGCAGTGGAGATAAGATTTGACTTATTCCAGTGTTGTATTGGTGTGCAGAATTAATATGAATGATATAACTGAGATTAATACTTTTGTATTTCATATAATTGGGATTAAGAATTAGAGGAAAATAAATGTAGCCATCTTTTCATTCTGCTGGTTCATTTTATTTTCTGAAGCAGGAAGATGTTATGAAGCCAAAAACATGTATGGGCACTTTAAGACAGATCGGGTTTTGTTGAATAGAAATTAAAGCCACTGATGCCAGCTAAATGTCACACTGTTCCACATGTCAGCATTAGCTGAGAAATGGATACATGAGTTTTCGTTGCTGTTTTGACAGCCATTCAAATACAATCAAAGAGTTTAAATAACGCTCAGGATACCGGAAATCAACAGAATTTGAATATTATTGTTTGGACACCTGGACAGCAATCAAATTATGAGAATTATTGTATGATGGGGAGTATATAAACCCAGCATTTTGAACACTGGAGGGAGAGCTGCTGCCATCCAACAGCCGAGCAACTGCTGTAGAGCAGGAGTGCTAACTGGCCATCTCCAACACTCTCTATCAAAGACACATGTTCATGTAAACCTACTTGCAATAAAAACAAAATGACCCAGGGAGATCAGCAGCTGAAAGAGTGAACACAGCGGGGAAGATGGAGACTATATGGTCTTGAGGTTTTAATTTTCATATGTGGGTTGTTGGAACAGCATATTTTTACAGAGTTGGAGTCAGATAGTAAGTACCTAAGAAAAGAGGGGCTTGTATTTGTGAATAGTTGTTGTTTAGTGTTCACTATTAAAGTTAAGAAACTAACTTGATAATTTTTGTTAAATAGTGGAATGTAGGAGATCTGTGTCACTCATATTTTAACAGATTACGAGGTGAGGCGAGCTTTTCTGGGTGTTTGGGTTTAATTAACAGAGGGATTCGAGTCCACCTTGTAAATGTCCATCCACGCTAACCCCATTTCCCTGCAGTTGGCCCATATCCTTCCAGTCCTTTCCTATCCACATATTTATCCAAACGTTTTTGAAATGTTGTTAATGTACCCCCCTCAACCACATCTGCTGGCAACTCATCCATGTACCAGCCGTCTGTGTAAAGAAGTGGCCCCTCAGGTTCCCTTTTATTCCTTCCCCTTTAACCATAAAATGATCCACTCTAATCCACGAATCTCTACACCTTAGAAAAAGACTGAGAACATTAACCCCATCATACCCCTCGTGATTTTATACAGCTCTATAAGGATTCCCTCAGTCTCTTACACGCTAAAGAAAAGGTCCTAGCTTGTCCAACCACTCCCTATAACTCAGACCATTGGGTCCTGGCAACGTCTTTGTAAATTTCTTCTGCACTCTTTCTCATTTAATAACTTCCTCCCCATAACAAGGTGACAAAGCTGAACACAATACTCCAAGTGCGGCCTTCCCAAAGTCCTGTGTAACTGCAACATAAGGTCCTATACTTAATATCCTGCCTGATGAAGGCCAATGTGCCAAAAGCCTTCTTCACTGCCCTGTCTACCTGTGTCTCCACTCTTAGAGAACCGTGCACCTGAACACCAAAGTCCCTCTGCCAACCGCACCCTTGAAGACCCTCCCACTCACCATGAAAATCCTACCTTGATGTGAGTTTCCAAAATGCAAGACCTCACGCTTCTCTATTAAATTCCATTTGCCATTTCTCTGTCCATTTCCCACCTGATTAAGGTGCTGATGCAATATCTGATAAACTTCCTCACTGATCATGCTCCCAATTACTTTAGTGTCATCTGCAAACTTACTAATCATACCTTGTACATTCTCAACCAAATCATAGACAACAAACAGCAATGGACCAAGCCTCCGGTCTGACAAACATCCTTCCACTCAACCCACTGCTTCCGACCATCAACCCAACTGTGTATCCAATTGGCCAGTTCCCCCCGCATTCTACGAGATGTAACCTTCCTGAGCAGCCTGCTATGTGGAACCTTACCAAAGGCCTTAATGAAATCCATAAAGACTACGTCTCCCATTCTGCCCTCATCAAACCTCCTGGTAACTTCATCAAAGGACTCTAAGAAATTTGGGGAGCATGATCTCCCACTCACAAGTCTATGCTGACTGCTCTGAATCAAACCCTGTGTACGTAATGGGTGCATTCAATGATATGCTGTCCTTCATTGTAAGATGATTCAAGTACATAAGTAAAGCCATCTTCCTGCTGTTGAAGAGCCTTGCTGAGAGAGCATTGGGGTACTCTCTACAGATTTGATCTCCTTTATAAGGAATGATCTCCTTACCACAGACAGGGGTGATGGTAACATGAGGATAGAGTGAATAAGCTGAGTGTTTAATCTGTCGAGCTGTGAGAGACGAAGAAATTGTGATGCTGAAACACGAGGAGTGGCAGCAATCACTTATTTCCAATAGAGATATTGACAGGGAGAGAAATTCCATACTTTACCCAGGATTGATTGGTTTGATTTATTGTCACGTGTATCTCAGTCCAGGGAAACACTTTATTTATGAGCAGTGGAGGCAGATCATAGTAAGCATGGCCAGACAGATCATAGGGTGGAAATAGACTTGGACAGAGAAAGGCATTCAGGTTACACTGAACAGGACATGCACTAGACAAGGTCAACATGAACAAGATCACCATTATTTGAACTTAGAGAGTCCATTCATCAGTCTAACGTGACTTTCCTAATAGTTTATATGCCTTAATTAACTCTCCCCATGTTATTTTGCAGTCAACGTGTGAACCCGTACTGAATGTCAGGTTATTCACAATCCCCAACAGCAGCCACAATACCTTCCGTCTGAAACAGGTAGACATTCCCACCAGCTTCCACCCTACATAGAGAACACCAGGCTGTCTTCTCGGTGATGGAAGGTGCCTTCTTGAGACTTCACACAAGACATATGGCTTCCCTGCTCACCACGAGAAAACCACGTTAAAGTTCCACATGTGTATCAGAAGCAACAGAGCCAGGACGAACAACGTGGAACAGTCTGTCTGTGCAGCTTCTGCCCCACTTGTTCATCATGTTGGAGCATCAATTAGAAGACAATTAAGACTGCCGATGCAGGAGATCAGAGTAGAACATCAATTGCTGGAAAAGCACAGGGGGTCAGGCAGCATCCCAGGAGCAGGATAATCGAGGTTTGGGGCATAAGACATTCATCAGGAATCAGCAAAAATTACCTCATTCTGCCCCCCGTGTAAGTGCATTGAGGTGGGAACGGCCGCCTGCTGTTCCTGTGTAAGTGACTCAAGGGAGTGATTGGCTTCAACCTCGTCCGTTTGGACAGGGCGAAGGTCCTGACTGGTTACCCCTGGTTCCTGTTTGACAGCTCATTGTACTGACTAGTGTGACAACGCTGCAGCTTTAAGAGGTTATTTTGTCCTGATTTCTTTTAAGAGAGAGGTTGAACGATCGTGACCAAGCTGGCTAGTTAAGACCACTTGAGTAAGAAGCTAGCGAGGCCTTGTGTTTATTTTAATGCAGACTGAATGCGTGTGGCCAGCTCTCACAGATTAGGATCTCTGGGTTTTGGTTTCTCGGCAACATCAGAAACTATTCGGATCTCCACAGAGTTGGAAGCTTCGGTGACTGTTTCCTGGTTGCTACCCTCTCTGAAATTTCCCTTCATGTTGTTTTTAATTCCTGGATTGGAGAAACGTTTGTGACAATCTGTGTCTTAATATTTATTTTTGCCAGGGGCTGTGTTTATGGGAGTTTCCTATATTGGAACAGTTCATTTGTCATAGTTCCTAGATCTATTATTCTGTTAAGCTGTCCAATAGACTTACGTTATTCTAAATACCTCTTTCTTTGGTTTCATTTTCTCTTTCGTGTTTAAGTAGATGGTGTTTTGCTTCACACCGAGTAGTTTGATCAATCACATTGTATCTGGAACAGACACTTTACATTTCCTTTAAAATATGAAAACATTAGAGTCAAGGCTACCTCCTTCAAATATTTTCGAGGGGCTCTGTGTGGCCTATTCACACTGGACTCCTTCTCTTCCTGAGTAATAGGCTGGAGGCACTGAATGGGCTGTCCCTGTTCGACTCTAATACTGTTATTGCGCTGAATGACTTCCTCATATTACTGTGAAACCAGTGTGAGCTGCTGAATGAACTCTTGTTTTACTTTGGCAATGTGCAGTGCCCACCAGTGCTGTTACATGAATATTATGGACACTTTAACAGCACAAGCCTCAATGGAGTCTGGATCCTGCTGCACATGGACAAAGACCAGTTCAGGAACTGACGGGGGACAAAATGTTCTGAACATTGTGGAATCTTCAGTGACCATCCCCACTTCTGATCTTATGGTGGGGAGGGTGGGGGCGGGGAGACATTGATGAAGCAGCTGAAGGTGTTTGTGAAGGGGAAGCTACCCTGAGGATCTCCCACAGAGGTGACCCAGGACTGAGATAGTTAACATCTTCCTTTGTGCCATGTTTGGCCCCAAACACTGGAGAGGTTACTCTGATTCCCATTAAGTCCAGTTTTGTTAAGCTCCTTGATGTCAACAGACATCAACCACTGCCTTGATATCGGGGCCAGTCATTTTATCTGAACCCTTGTCTCAACCTCTTTTGTTCACATCAATAGGCCATGATATAGGAGCAGCAAGTGTTTTCTTCAAACAGGTCGGATTGAATGTCAGGATTTCTCTCCTCAAGGGTGTTCGGGGAGCGAGATGACTGAACGTATTTGAAGAGGAGGTAGATGGAAATTGACTGTCAAAGAGGTCAGGGCTATGAAAAATTGGATATGAAAGAGAATTTGAGACGAAGAGCAGATCAGTCATGATCTTCGTGAAGGGCAAGGCAGGCTTGGGGGAGAACAACCTGTCCCTGTTTCTGATGTTCTCCCATTCTGTTATTGGAAAGTTCGTGGGTGTTAATTTTCATGAATGTTCTGGTATTGAATGTTGTTGACAAGGAGACCAGAGGATATTGTGAGCAATCCCTGAGTGAGGTATGGGAGCTGTATTCACACTGAATCTGGGTCTACAACATGACCAACAAATGAAGCACAATTTGCAGTGAGGGGAAGCTGTGTGAAGAGAGATGAGGGGCCTCTTTCCTACCCAGCCTGGGTTTTCTAATTACATTCCCAATTCACTTCAAACCGTGTGGGACAGTACTGAGGGGCTGAATGGTCTCCTGTGTTTCTGTGCAACAGGTTATAGGAGTAAGTAACCTCCAACTGCTCCTGTCTAGCAGGTTTGAGGGGCTGAATGAAACACAGGAACATGGGACTGAGGAGCAGGAGTGAGTCATTAGATACTTTGTGCCTTCTCCACCATGCACTAAAATTGTCGCTGATCAGATTGTGGTCTCAGCCCCACTTTCCTGTCTGCGTCCCATTGTGCATGACTCACTTCTTTGTCAAATATTTAACTAACGTAGCTTTCATTCAATGTGAACAGGGAGACACGATAACTTTCCACTGAAGAGAATTCTGACATGAAAAGTCCTTTCAGAATTATTCGTCATCCCTCTTATAGAATCAGAGTCATGCAGAATGCAAACAGACCTGTTAGTCCAATCTGTTCACTCCGATCAGATATCAAATCTGATTTAGACCCATTTGCCAGCATTTGGCCAATAATCCTCCTGTGATTGTATCCGCCATGACCACTTCCTCTGACAGCACTTTCTGTACACACACCACTCTCTGTGTGAAACTTTTCCTTCAGGTCCCTTCTAAATCATTCGCCCTCTCCCCTTCAACCTATGCCCTCTTGTTCTGGACTCCCCTATCCTTGGGAGCAGAATATGGCTGTTCAGCATATCCATGCCCCTGATGATTTTATAAACCTCTATAATGCTGCCTCTCAACCTCTGACACTCCAGAGGGAAACAGCTCAACGTAATTAGACTCTCCCTATAGCTCAAGCCTCGAGTCCTAGAACATCCGGGTCAGTTATTTCTGCAGAAATCCGAGTTGTACGCAGTATTCTTGAAGTGGCCTCACCAACATCCTGTACAGATACAACATGCTATCACAAGTCCTATACTCAATGATTAAGGCAAATGTGCCAAATGTGTTCAGCACCACTCTGTCTACCGGCGACTCACTGCTACAGGTAATCATGTACGTAAACATCAGAAAGTTAACATGATGGGAGTGCCAGCAGATAGGAGGACCAGTGATACATTGATCATTATTAAGATTAGATTGTGTTAGGAACATGAGCTTAACATGTCAGGAAGTGAAATCAAATCAATGGGTTCAGGGTAGTTAATATACAACATAACAGATAGCCCGGAGTGAGTTACAGACTGGAATCTAATCGAGGGGTTCGGGTGGTTAAAATATAGAATACCAGATACCCCGGAGTGAGTTACAATCTTGGAATCTAATCAAGGGCTTCGGGGTGGTTTATATACGAATTACAGATACCCCGGAGTGACTTAGAGCCTAGAATCTAATCGAGGGTTTCAGGGTGGTTTATATACAGAATAACAGGTAGCCCGCAGTGAGCTATAGCCTGAAATCTAATCGAGGGATATGTTAACCTTTTTATGTGAAATAACTTGTAACTGGGAGTGAGTCACAAAGTGTACTATTGGCCAAGTGGTTTCAAATCTTGACTCACATAAACACAATGTAGTCACAAACTACACAACTTTACTGACTCCCAACTTTCCTAGTTTGAAGACTATTCTCTTGTATTCCCCTTTCACTGAAAGTATTAATATACCTTTTATACTGCACTGCCATTCTGGTTACAGTGCTGCCTATCTCTCACTGTCTCATTTATCTTCAATCCTGTTGAACGATACTTAAACCAACAGATGCACAAAGTTCCAGAAAGAGTTTTGTTCAACTGCAGGTGCAGTATTTTCTTTTATTTGGAGACAACACACATGTTGAACCCTCAGAAGGTCAGTGTGGGATTTGAGAAACCCTTCAATTTTGGATCGACCTAGCCAGGTAGGATTCTGATCCAAATCTGCAAATCTACAATTCAGTGGCTGAGCTCTATGAGGTTTTGTATATTATGTTTCTCTCATATATTAGGAGCTTGGAAAGTAAGACAGAACTTACTGGAATGTCACATTGTCTCTCCGCATTCACTGTAAACAGGTTCTGGGATTTGCATTTTAATCACCTTCCAAGAGCTGTCTCCATTTCCTATCTCTGCTAGCATCAATGAATGGAAATGGCTTTTGACACATTGCCCCCTCTCCCTTGCTGAAAGTATTCCTGACACAAATCAGTCAGGCAGACATTTTAGATTTGTCCACAGCCACCATTTTATATCAGCAAAACGATGACATTGAGTTTATAAATAAGGAAAAGCAAGAGAGACTGGCAACCTCAATATAGTTCGAAAATATATGAAACATTGAACACGCACACAGAATCACACATAAAGTGCATACACAGACACACAGAATCACGCACACAGAGATACAGACACCTTCCAGAAGCTGTCTCCATTTCCTATCTTGCAAGGGAATTCATGTTATGATGATGCATTCATGCAGGACAGTAAACAGCTTTTGAGACGTTCCCCATTGTGACAGAAATTCAGTCCCAATCTGAAACTTGGAGATATGTAACAGGACAGAAATGAACCAGCAGCTTTCTGTGTTCCTGCTCCCAATGTAACATTTGACCATTTAGTTTATCTTGTCTTCGGTCTAACATCCAAAAAGGATCACTTCACAGATCCAATAACAGATCCCCAGGAGTGAGTTCCAGACTGGAATCTAAATGAGGGGTTTAGGGTCTACATACAGCATAAGAGAGACCCAGGAGTGAGGGACAGACTGGAATCTAATCGAGGGGTTCGGGGTGGTTTACATACAGAATAACAGATAACAAGTAGTGAGTCACAAAATCGCGGAGTCATACAGTCATAGAGATGTACAGCATGGAAACAGACCCTTTGATCCAACCCGTCCATGCCGACCAGATATCCCAACCTGGTCTGGTCTCTTTTTCAAGCACTTGGCCCATCTCCCTCCAAACCTTCCCATTCATATACCCATTGAGCTGCATTTCAAATGTTGCAATTGCACCAGCCTCCACCACTTCCTCTGGCAGTTCATTCCATTCATGTACCATCCTCTGAGTGAACAAGTTGCCCCTTAGGTCTCTTTCATATTACCTCTCACACTAAAACTCTGCCCTCTAGTTCTGGACTCCCTACCCCAAGGAAAAGACTTTGTCTATTTATCCTATCCATGCCCGTCATGATTTTATAAACCTCAATAAAGTCAGCCCTCAAACTCTGATGCTCCAGGGAAAACAACCCCAGCCTGTTCACCCTCTCCCAGTAGCTCAAATCCTCTAACCCTGGCAACCTCCATGAAAATCTTTTCTGAACCCTTCCAAGTTTCACAACATCCTTCTGATAGGAAGGAGACTAGAATTGCACGCCATATTCCAACAGTGGCCTAACCTATGTCCAGTCCAGCCACAACATGACCTCTCAATGCCTATACTCAAAACTCTGACCAATAAAGGAAAGCATACCAAACGCTGCCTTCATTATCTTATCCACCTGCCACTCTACTCTCACGGAGCAACGAACCTGCACTTCAAAGTCTCTTTGTTCAGCAACTCTCCCTCGGACCTGACCATTAAGTGTATAAATCCTGCTCAAATTTGCTTTCCCAAAATGCAGCTCCTCGTGTTTATCGAAGTGGAATAGAATTGAAGGTTTTGGGGTGTTTTTGAATCATGCGAATCACACATACATGGAAGTGAGTTACACGTTGGAATCTAATCGAGAGGGTTCCGGGTGATTCATATAATCCCGTCAGTGGGGAAACAAGCCCTTCAGCCCAACAAGACCACACTGACCCACAGAAGAATAACCCATCCAGATCCATTTCCCCACATTTACCCCTGACTAATACAACTCACCTACACTTCCCTGAATACCATGGGCAATTTTAACAGGGTTGGATTGGATGGTTAATATACAGACTAACAGATACCCAGGAGTGTGATACAGACTGGAATCTAATCAAACGATTGAAGTGGCTAATGTACAGAGTCTCTTAAAATTGGAATTTAGTTACACATTGGAATTTTATCAAGGGGATTCGGGACGATTATGTGTACAATAACAGATACCCCAGAGTGAGTTACAGACTGGAATCTAATCGAGGGTTTCAAGGTGCTTTATATGCAGAATAACAGGTAGCCCGGAGTGAGTTATAGAGTCATAGAATCAGATAGATGTACAGTATGGAAACAGAGCCTTCGTTCCAACCTGCCAATGCCGACCAGGTATCCCAACCCAATCTCGTTCCACCTGCCAGCACCTGGCCCATATCCCTCCAAACCCTTCCTATTCATATACTCATCCAAATTCATCTTTAATATTGCAATTGTACCAGCCTCCACCACTTCCTGTGGCAGCTCACTCCATACACGTACCATCTTCTGCGTGAAAAAGTTGTCTCTTAGGTCTCTTTCATATCTTTCCCCTCTTAAACTAAACCTATGCCCTCTAGTTCTGGATTCCCTTACCCCAGGGTAAACCTCGATAAGTTCACCCCTCAGCCTCCGACACTCCAGGGAAAACAGCCCCTTTCCCTGTAGCTAAAATCCTCCAACCCTGGCAACATCCTTGGAAATCTTTTCTGAACCTTTTCACGTTTCACAACATCTTTCTGATAGGAAGGAGACCAGAATTGCACGCAATATTCCAAGAGTGACCTAACCAATGTCCAGTATAGCCGCGACATGACCTCCCAACTCCTGTAATCGGTACTCTGACCAATAAAGGAAAGGATACCAACCGCCTTCTTCACTATCCTATCGACCTTCGATTCCACTTTCAAGGAACGATGATCCTGCGCTCCAAGGTCTCTTTGTTCAGCAACACACCCTAGGACCTCACCATTAAATGTAGAAGTCCTGCTAAGATTCGCTTTCTCAAAATGCAGCACCTCGAATTTATCTGAATTAAACTCCATCTGCCACTTCTCAGCCCATTGGCCCATCTGGTCCAGATCCTGTTGTAATCTGAGGAAACCCTCTTCGATGTCCACTACACCTGCATTTTTGTGTCATCTGCAAACTTACTAACTGTACCTCTTATGCTCGCATCCAAATAATTTATATAAATGTCAAAAAGTAGAGGTCCCAACACTGATCCTTGTGGCATTCCACTGGTCACAGTCCTCCAGTCTGAAAAACAACCCTCCACCACCACCCTCTGTCTTCTACCTTTGAGCCAGTTCTGTATCTAAATGGCTACTTCTCCCTGTATTCCATGAGATCTAACCTTGCTAATCAGTCTCCCATGGGGAACCTTGTCGAACGCCTCACTGAAGTCCATATGGATCGCATCCACTGCTCTGCCCTCATTAATCTTCTTTGTTAATTCTTCAAAAAACTCAATCAAGTTTGTGAGTCATGATTTCCCACGCACAGATCCATGTTGGCTATCCCGAATCAGTCCTTGCATTTCCAAATTCATGTACATCCTGTCCCTCAGGATTCCCTCCAACAACTTGCCCACCACTGAGATCAGGCTCACCGGTCTATAGTTCCCTGGCTTGTCTTTACCGCCCTTCTTAAATATTGGCACCAGTTTGCCAACCTCCAGTCTTTCAGCATCTCACCTGTGATTATCGATTATACAAATATCTCAGCAAGAGGCCCAGCAATCACTTCTCTAGCTTCCCACAGAGTTCTCAGGTACACCTGATCAGGTCCTGGGGATTTATCCACCTTTAACCGTTTCAAGACATCCAGCACATCCTCATCTGTATATGTGCAACAATTTGCAAGATGTCACCATGGATTTCCCTGCAGTCTATATCATCCATATCCTTTTCCACAGTAAATACTGATGCAAAATATTATTTTCATATCTCCCCCATTTTCTGTGGCTACACACAAAGGCGGCCTTGATGATCTTTGAGTGGCCCTATTCTCTCCCTCGTTACCCTTTGTCCTTAATATATTTGTGAAAGCACTTTGGATTCTCCTTAATTCTATTTGCCAAAGCTATCTCATATCCGCATTTTGTCTTCCTGATTTCTCTCTTAAGTATACTCCAACTTCCTTTATACTCTTCTAAGGATTCACTCGATCTATCCTGTCGATACCTGACATATGCTTTCTTCTTTTTCTAAACCAAACCCTCAATTTCTTTCGTCAGCCAGCATTCCCTATAACTACCAGTCTTCCCTTTCAACCCCGACAGGAAGTTACTGCCTGGAATCTAATTGAGGGGTTCAGGGTGGTTTAGAAACAGAATAACAGATAGCCCGGAGTGAGTTACAGCCTGGTATCTAATTGAGGGGTTCCGGATGGTTTATATACAGAACAACAGATGTTCTGGGGTGTATTACAGCCTGGAATCTAATTGAGGGGTTCAGGGTGGTTTATATGCAGTATAACAGATACCCCGGACTGCGTTACAGCCTGGAATGTAATCGAGGGGGTTAGGGTTGTTTATATACAGAATAACGGATACCCCTGAGTGAGCTACAGCCTGGAATCGAATTGACATGTTCAGGGTGGGTTACATACAGAATAACAGATCGTCCAGAGTGAGTTGCAGCCTGGAATCTAATCGAGGGGTTCAAGGAGGTTAGTATACAGAAGAACAGATAGCCCGGGGTGTGTTACTGCCAGGAATCTAATCAATGTCTGTTCGCTTTAAGATAGGACGGGTTTTGCTGAATCGAAAGTGCAGCCACAGATGCCAGCTAAAGGTCAGACTGTTAGAAATGTAACAATTAGTTGGGAAATGGAAGTCTGAGTTTTGGTTGCTGTTTTGACAGCAATTCAAATGCAACCAAAGACTTTAAATAGTGCTCAGAAAATCCGAAGCCAATGGAATTTGAATATTATTGTTTGTACACCTGAAAAGCAATCAAATTATGAGAATTATTGTTTCATGGGAAGTATATGATCCCAGACTTTTGAAAATAGAGGGAGAGCCACTGCCATCCAACAGCAGATTAACTGCTGAGAGAGTGAACACAGCAGGGAAGATGGAGACTGTGTGGTCCTGAGATTGTAACGTTTAATATGTGGGTTGTTGTAACAGCAAATGTTTTACAGATTTGGAGTCAGATAGTAAGTAGCGAAGAAAAGAGGGGCTTGTATTTGCGAATAGTTTTTGTTAAGTGTTCACTATTAAAGTTAAGAAACTAACTTGCTAATTTTTGTTTAAATAGTGAAATGTAGGAGATCTGTGTCACTCATATTTTAACAGATTACGAGGTGAGACGAGCTTTTCTGGGTGTTTGGTTTCAATTAACAAAGGGGTTCGAGTCCACCTTGTAAAAGTCCATTCACACTAACCCCATTTCCCTACAGTTGGCCCATATCCTTCTCGTCCTTTCCTATCCATATATTTATCCAAATGATTTTGAAATGTTGTTAATACACCCCCCTCAGCCACATCTTCTGGCAGCTCATCCACGTACCAGCCATTTATGTAAATAAGTGGTCGCTCAGGTTCCGTTTTATTCCTTCCCCTTTAACCTTAAACTGGTCCCCTCTCGTCCTCGATTCTCTAACCTTTGGAAAAGACTGAGATCATTCACCCTATCCATATCCCTCATGATCTTATTCAGCTCTATAAGGTCCCCCCTCAGTCTCCTACACTCTAAAGAAAAGGTACTAGCTTGTCCAACCTCTACCTATAATTCAGACAATTGGGTCCTGGCAATTCCTTGTAAATCTCTTCTGCAATCTTTCTAATTTCATTATATCCTCCCTCTAACAAAGTGACAAAACTGAACACAATACTCCAAGTGCGGCCTTACCAAAGTCCTGTGTAACTGCAACATAAATTCCCAACTTCTATACTCAATGTCCTGCCTGATGAAGGCCAGTGTGCCAAAAGCCTTCTTCACCGCCCTGCCTATCTGTGACTCCACTCTCAGGTAACCATGCACCTGAATTCCAAGGTCTCTCTGCCCACTACACCCCTTAAGGCCTGCCCATTCACCGTGAGACTCCTTTCTTGATTTGAGATTCCAACTGCAAGACCTCGCACATTTATATTAAATTCCATTTGCCATTTCTCAGCCCATTTGCCCACCTGATTAAGGTCCTGCTGCAATTTCTGATAAACTTCCTCTCTGATCATGCTCCCACTTATTTTAGTGTCATCTGCAAACTTACTAATCATGCCTTGTACATTCTCAACCAAATCATAGATAACAAAAAGCTGTGCACCCAACCTCCAGTCTAACAAGCATCCTTCCACTCAACCCTCTGTTTCCTATCAACAAGCCAACTGTGAATCCAATTGGCCAGTTCCCCCAATATTCTACTTGATGGAATCTTCCAGAGCAGCCTGCATGTGGAAGCTTATCAAAGGCCTTATTGAAATCCATAGAGACTACGTTTACCGATCTGCCCTCATCAACATTCTTTGTCACTTCACCAAAGGACTCTAAGAAATTTGACAAGCATGATCTCCCAATCACAATTTTATGCTGACCGGTCTGAATCAAACCCTGTGTAAGTAATGGGTGCAGTCAATGGTATGCTGTCTTCATTGTAAGATGATTCGAGTACATAAGTAAAGCCAACTTCCTGCTGTTGTAGAGGCTTGCTGAGAGAGCATTTGGGGCACTCTCTGCAGATTTGATCTCCTTTGTAAGGAATGATATCCTTACCACAGACACGGGTGATGGTAACTTGAGGATAGAGTGAATAAGCTGAATGTTTAATCTGTAGAGCTGTGAGAGATTAAGAAATGGTGACGCTGAAACACGAGGAGTGGCAGCGATCACTTATTTCCAAAAGACACATTGACAGGGAGAGAAATTCCATACTTTACCTAGGATTGATTGGTTTGATTTATTGCCACGTGTATCTCAGTACAGGGAATCACTTTATTTATGAGCAGTGGAGGCAGATCATAGTAAGCATGGCCAGACAGATCATAGGGTGGAAATAGACTTGAACAGAGTAAGGCACACAGGTTACACTGAACAAAACGTGCACTTGACAAGATCACCATGAATAAGATCAGCATTATTTGAAATTAGAGCATCCATTCATCAGTCTAACGTGACTTTCATAATAGTTTATATGCCTTTACTAACTTTCCCCACGTTATTGTGCAGTCAGCGTGTGAACCCTGTACTGAACGTCAGGTTATTCACAATCCCCAACAGCAGCAACAATACCTTCCATCTGAAACAGGTATCTATTCCCATCAGCTTCCACCCTACATACAGAACACCAGGGTGTCTTCGTGGAGATGGAAGATACCTTCTTGAGACTTCACACACGAGACATATGGCTTCCCTGCTCACCACTATAAAACCACATTAAAGTCCCACATGTGTATCATGAGCAACGGAGCCAAGAGGAACAACGTGGAACAGTCTGTCTGTGCAGCGTCTGCCCCACTTGTTCATCACTTTAGAGTATCAATTAGGAGACCCTTAAGACTGCCGATGCTGGAGATCAAAGTAGAGAGTCAATTGCTTGAAAAGCACAGCAGGTCAGGCAGCATCCTTGAAGCAGGAGAATCGACGTATTGGGCATAAGACATTGATCAGGAATCAGCATCAATTACCTCTTTCTGACCCCCATGTAAGTGCATTGAGGTGGGAATGGCCTCCTGCTGTTCCTGTACAAGTGACTCAAGGGACTGACTGGCTTCTTCCTCGTCCAATTGGACAGGGCCAAGGGCTTGACTGGTTACCCCTGGTTCCTGTTTGACAGCTCGATGTGCTGAAAAGTGTGATGGTGCTGCAGCTTCAAGAGGTTATATTGTCCGGGTTTCTTTTAAGAGAGTGATTCAATGATTGTAACCAAGCTGGCTAGTTAAGACCACTTGAGTAACAGCTAGGGAGGCCTTGTGTTAATTTTAATGCAACCTGAATGGGTGTGGCCAGCTCTCACAGATTATGATCACTGGGTTTTGGTTTCTCAGTAACATCAGAAACTATTGGCGTCTCCACAGAGTTGGAAGCTTCAGTGAATGTCTGCTGGTTGCTACCCACTCTGAATTTTCTCTTGATGCTGTTTTTAATTCCTGGATTGGAGAAATGTTTGTGACATTTTGTGTCTGAATATTTCTTTTTGCCAAGGGCTGTGTTTATGGGATTTCCCTATATTGGAACAGTTCATTAGTCATAGTTCCTAGATCTATTATTCTGTTAAGCTGTCCAATAGAATTACGTTATTCTAAATTCCTCTTTCTGTGGTGTTATTTCTTCTTTCGTGTTGAAATAGATGGTATGTTGCTTCACACCGAGTTGTTTGACCTGTCACATTGCATCTGGAACAGGAACTTTACATTTCCTTTAAAATAAGAAAACATATAAGTCTAGGCTATGCTGTCAAATATTTTCGAGGGGTTCTGGTGTGGTCTATCACACTAGACTCCTTCTCTTCCTGAGTAATGGGCTGGATGCACTGAATGGGCTATCCCTGTTCATCTCCAATAATGTCAATGGGCTGAATGGCTTCCCCATATTCCTGTAAAACCAGCGTTAGGTACTGAATGAACTCTTGTTTTACTGTGGCAATGCGCAGTGTCAGGAAGTGCTGTTACATGAATGTTACTGATACTTTAACAGCACAAGTCTCAATGGAGTCTGGGCCTTGCTGCACATGGACACAGACCAGTTCAGGAGCTGATGGGGAATAAAATGTTCTGAACATTGTAGAATCTTCAGTGACCATCCCCACTTCTGATCATATGGTGCGGAGGGTGAGGGTGGGGGCGGGAAGACATTGAGGAAGCAGCTGAAGCTGTTTGTGAAGAGGAAGCTACCCTGAGGATCTCCCACAGAGGTGACCCAGGACTGAGATGGTGAACATCTTCCTTTGTGCCGTGTTTGACACCAAACACTGGAGAGTTTACTCTGATTCCCATTAAGTCCAGTTTTGTTAAGCTCCTTGATGTCAACAGAAGTCAACCATTGCTTTGATATCGGGGCCAGTCATTTTTACCTGAACCCTTGTCTCAACCTCTTTTGTTCGGATCAATAAGCCATGATATAGGAGCAGTAAGTGTTTTCTTCAAACAGGTGGGATTGAATGTCAGGATTTCTCTTCTCAAGAGTTTTCGGGAAGCTAGATGACTGAAAGTATTTGAAGAGAAACTAGATGAAAATTGACCTGTCAGAGAGTTGAGGGCGATGAAGAATTGGGTATGAAAGAGGATTTGAGGCCAGGAGCAGATCAGCCATGATCTTAGTGAAGGGCAAGACAGGTTTGGTGAGTGAATGACATGCCGCTGTTTCTGATGTTCTCACATTCTGTTTTTGGAAAGTTAGTGGGTGTTATTTTTATGAATGTTCTGGTATTGCATATTGCAGTCAGGGAGACCAGATGGTTTTTTGAGCCATCTCTGGCTGAGGCATGTGGGCTGTATTCACAGTGAATCTGTGTCTACAACATGACCAACAAATGGAGCACAAGCTGCAGATAGGGGAAGCTTTCGAAAGAGAGATGAGGGGCTTCTTTCATATCCAGCCTGGGCTTTCCAATTACATTTCCCAAATCACCTCAAAGCGTGTGTGACAGTCTTGAGAGGCTGAATGGTCTCCTCTGTTTCTGTGCACCAGGTTATAGGAGTACGTGGCCTCCAACTGTTCCTGTATAGCAGGTTTGAGGGGCTGAATGGAACACAGGAACATGGGACTGAGGAACAGGTGTGGGTCATTAGACACTTTAAGCCTTCTCCACCAGGCACTAAGATTGTGGCTGATCAGGTTGGGGTCTCAGCCCCACTTTCCTGTCTGCATCCCATTATCCGTGACTCACTTCTCCGTCAAATATTTAACTCATGCAGCTTTGAATCAATGTGAACCGAGAGGCATGATAAACTTCCAGAGAAGTAAGACTTGAAAGGACCATACAGAATTTTTCATCATCCCTCTTATAGAACCAGAGTCATGCAGAACGAAAGCAGACCCGTTAGTCTGATCTGTTCACTCCGATCAGATATCAAATCTGATCTAGTCCCATTTCCCAGCATTTGGCCAATATCCCTCCTCTTTCAAATACTTTTTAAATGTGCGATTGTAACAGCCTTCACCACTTCCTCTGAGTGCACTTTCGGTACACACCACTCACTGTGTGAAACATATATCTTCAAGTCCATTCTAAATCAATCCCCCTCGCCTTCAACCTATGCTGTCTTGTTCTGGACTCCCCTACCCTGGAGAGCAGAACGTGGCTGTTCGGAATATCCATGCCCCTGATGGTTTTATAAACCTCTCTAATGTCACCCTTCAGCCTCTGACACTCCAGGGGGTAACACCTCAACCTAACCAGCCTCTGCCTAAAGCTCAAACCTCCAGTCCTGAAACATCCGTGTAAGTCATTTCTGCAGAAAACCGAATTGTACGCAGTATTCTTAAAGTGGCCTCACCAACATCCTGTACAGATACAACATACCACCACAACTCCTATACTCAATGCTCTGACTGATTAAGGCAAAAGTGCCAAATTTGTTCTGCACCACACTGTCTACCTGCGACTCCACTTTCAAGGAACAATACACCTGCAGCCCTATGCCCCTTTGTTTCACAACATGCCCCAGGACCTGACCATGAAGTATATAATGTCTGCCCTGATTTGCCTTCCCAAAATGCAAAGCTTCATATTTCTCTAAATTAAATTTCATCTGTTACTCCTTGCCTCTTTGTCTCATCTCATTGTGGTCTTGTTGTACTCTGACATAATCTACTACACCACCTTTCTGATGTCATCTGTAACCTTAACTAACTATGGCCCCAATATTCACATCTAAATCCTTTTCATAAATGATGCAATGCAGTGAACTCAGTACTGATTCTTACAGCACACTGCTGCCCACAAGCCTCCATTCTGAAAAATATCCCTCTTCATTCAAGCCATTTGTGACTAGCTTATTCTGTATCTTATGTGACTGAAACTTACTAATCTGTCTACTAATCAGAATGAAATACTAGCTATGAAGAGAGGCTGAGTAGGTTGGGTTTATTTTCACTAGATAAAAGGAGATTGAGGGGGGACCTGATTGAGGTTTGAAAAATCATGAAAGGTGTAGCCAGGGTGGATAGAGACAAGCTTTTTCCCAGGTTGAAGGATTCAATACTGAGGCATAAAGGCTACACTAGAAAGGGCAGGCAATAGGCAACGTCAATGTGAGCAAGATCAGCATTATTTGAAGTTAGAGAGTCCATTCCTCAGTTTAATAATGGGTTGGGAAGATGCTGTTCATGAGCCGCTGGTTTGTGTGTTCAAGATTCTGTATTGTCTGCATGATGGAAGAGATTGAAGGAGATCCAGGGTGCGATGGGTCTTTGTAAATGCTGTCAGACTTTCCACGGCAGTGAGCTGTGTGAATGGAGACAATGGATAGGACGTTGGTTTCCATGATGGCATGGGCTGTGCACACAACCTTCTGTCATTTCTCTTACTGTCCTGGGCAGGGCTGTGGCCACACCAGGTCATTGTGCACACAGATAGTTTGCTGTCAGTGGTGCATTTGTAGACATTGGTGAGGGTCCTTGTCGACATGTCAAATGTCCTGAGCTGCCAGAGAAAGAAGAGGCTTTTCTTGTGCCATCTCGGCTGTCACATCTACACGGGAGGTCGGTTATCATCACTCCAAGCAACGTAATGCTTTCCACCCTTTCAACTTCCGTTCCAATGATGCAGATGGGAGCGTGTTCTCCTCATTTCTTTCTGAAGTCATTGATCAGTTGGTTAGTTCTGCCGACGTTGAAAGAGAGGATGGTCTCAGTGCAGCACATCACCAAGTCCTCTATTTCCGTTCTGTATTTTGACTTGCTATCATTACATACCTGTCCTACTATGATGATGTCATCAGTGAACACGGAGATGGCATTCGTTCAAAATTTGGCAATACAGCTGTGGGTGTACAGGGAGTATAATAGGGTGCTGAGCACACATCCTTTGGGATTTCAGTGTTGAATGTTACCATGGAAGAGACACACTTACCTATTTTCACTGATTGTGTACTGTAGTTCAGAAAACTGAAGATCCAATTTCAGAGGGCGGAGCCAAGACTAAGGTCAAGGAGTTTTGTGATCAGTCTGAAGGGAATAATGGTATTGAAGGTGAATATATAGTCAATGAGCAGGAATCTGACGTGGGTGTCCTTGTTGTCCAGATGCTCCAGGGATATGGAAGCTGCTATGGACCCATTCCACTGGTAGGAAAATTGTAGGGGATCGAGGCAGGCTGGGAGACTGGAACTGATGTGGACCATGACGAGCTTCTCGAAGCACTTCACTCCCCTCAGTCTCCTGCACTCTAAAGAAATATGTCCCAGCTTATCCAACCTCTTTCTTTGACTCAGACCCTTGAGGCCTGGCAACATCCTTGTAATGTTCCAGTTTAATACCATCCTTCCTACTGCAAGGTGACCAAAACTGAACACAATGCTGAACTTGGAAATATTTGGAACTGTAAGTTTTACTCTGCTGCCAATTATTATGCTGCTGTGGTTTTGCTTTATTTTTTTTGTTATTCTGAAATCTTATTATTCATTGAATCCTCTGACGGCAATCCCCTTGCGTGAATGTCCACCTGACTGCTTGAATTTGAATCAATCTATTTTGTTTGGACTGATAGTTTGATGCCGCTGCTTATGAGAGAACAGGAAGAGATGATGGATGATTGTGCAGTGTGCGTCCTTTCCTGGACCAGCTTGTCTCTCCAGGCACCTAAAGCTTTTATTGTGGTCAGAGTACCTCAGAATCGTTACATCACAGAAGGAAGCTATTTAGCCCATTATAGTCCATGCACATAGAACATTACAGCTCAGTTCCTACAATATCCTTCAGCACTGCCGACAGATCCACCGACCTTACTGTCAAGCATAAATTTACGAACTCATCCTTCTATACACTCATTAAGGTCATTTTCAAAACGACAAACAACAGTCACTCTAAAGCAGATCCTTGCAGTATACCACGAGTAACGAAACTCCAGGATGAACATTCCCCATCAACTCCCACCTTCCTTCTGCTTTCAGCTAGACGATTTGTGATCCAAACGCTAAATCGCCCACCATTCCATGTCTCCATATTTTCTGGGAGAAAGTAAGGACTGCAGATGTTTGAGATCAGAGTCGGGAGTATGGCGCTGGAAACGCACAGCAGGTCAGGCAACATCCGAGGAGCAAGGAGAAAATGACGACTGCAGATGCTGCCGAGCAGAAAACTGATTCTTGATGAAGGGCTAACAAGAGAAACATCAACGTGCTTGCATCTTGGACGCTGCCTCATCTGTTCGGCTTTTCCAACACCACGGTCTCCATATTTTCTTCAATAGCCTATCATGAGGGACCTTATGAAACGCTTCACTGAAATCCATATACCTCACTCTACCCTCATCCACCTGTTTGGTCACCTTCTCAATGAACTCGGTAAGATTTGTGAGGCATGACATACCCTTCACAAAACCTTGTTGACTATTTCTAAACAAATGTTTCCTTTCTAGATGATGGTAAATCCTATCTCTTATAATCCTTTCCAACACTTTACCCACAACCAAAGTAAGACAGGTATATAATTACCAGGGTTGTCTCTTCTCAATTTCTTGAACAAAGGGCCACATTTGCTGTCCTCCAGTCTTCTGGCACTATTCCTGTAGACAACGGCGATGTAAAAATCTGAACAGATGGTTGTGTAAACTCCTTCCTAGCTTCTCAGAGAATCCTTTGAAAAATCTCATCTGGCCCAGGGGACATAGCTATTTTCACACTCTCCAGAACTGCTACCATCTCCACGTTACGAACTTCAATCCCGTCTAGTCTAATGGACTGTATCTCAGTATTGGCCTCGACAGCATTTTCTTTTTCCATTGTGAATACTGATTCAAATATTAATTTACAGCCTGTCCTATCTCCTCAGATTCCACACACAACTGAACACTACTGTCCTTAATTGTCATTAATCTTCAATTGCTCATTCTTTTATTTGTGACATACTGATAGAAAGCTTGAGGGTTTTCCACGATCCTACTTGCCAAAGACTCCTCATGCTCTTTCCTGGCTATTCTTAGCTCTTTTTTTAAGTCCTTCCAGACTAACTTGTAACTGTCAAGCATCCGAACTGAGCCTTCACGTTTCATCTTTACATAAGCCTCCCTCTTCCTCTTGACAAGCGATTCAACTGCTTCAGGAAACCACAGCAGCCTCACTTGACCACTTCCTCCTTTCCTTACAGGTATAAACATATCAAGGACACACAGTAGGTGTTGTTTGAAAAAGCTCCACACCTAAATTGTATCCATCCTCTGCAATTTCCTCCCCATCCTATGCATCCTAAAACCTTTCCAAATCGCATCATAATTGCCTTTCCCCCAGCTATAACTCTTGTCCTGCGGTATACACCTGTCCCTTTCCATCGCTAAGGTAAACATATCTGAATTGTGGTCACTATCAGCAACGTGTTCACCTACCTCCAAATCTAACACCTGGTCTGGTTCAGTACTCAGTTCCAAATCCAATTTGGCCTCGGCCCTTGTTGGCCTATCTACATACTGTGTCAGGAAACCATTCTGCACACATTGGACAAAAGCTGACCCGTATAAAGTAAGTGAACTGCAGCATTTCCAGTCAATATTTTGAAAGTTAAATTCTTCCATAACAACTACTCTGTTATTTTCGCTCCTATCCAGTATCATCTTTGTAATCCTTTTCTCTACATCTCTGGAACTTTTCAGAGGGCAATAGAGAACCGTCAACAGGGTGACCTCTCCGTTTTTGTTTCTAACCTCTTCCCATACGACCTCACTAGACGAGTCCTTATCAAGCATCCATTCTACCAAAGTAATGCTGTCTTTGATTTTCAATGACACCTCACCCTCCCCCACCCCAACCCCACCCCCGCCCCACTGTTAGTACCTTACTTATTCTGACTGAAGCATCCAAACCCAGACCCTCCAACGATCAGTCCTGTCCCTGCTCTATCCATTTCTCCAAAACAGCCAAAACATCAAGCTGTATAACTGCACAATTTGGAAACAGGGGGTGCTTGGAGGGATGCAACAAGAGGGTGAGTTGGATAGATCAGCAGACAGCATGGGGGGAGATAGACAGGAATAGACAGAAAATTGAAGTTTTAATTAGAAATTCTCACGGACTGCATGGTCTTTATCTATTGTCATACCGTTTGAGCACTGTGCGGATACTGACTGTGGCCCCAGAGCATTCATCGCCAATAATATCACAGAGCTGAGTTGCTGACCGTTAAACAGAGTCCAAAAGGCCGAGTGATTTTTTTTCTCTACAGTGAGAAGGTGATTTAATTTAAATACACTGGGTGAACAGTAGCAGGAACTGAGAACCCCCTCAATACTGAGATACTGCGCCAGAGAATCTCAATGAGGTGGATCATTGACAGAGGGAAATCAGCATCTCAGCTGTGGGGCAAATAATGATTGATAAAGATTACACACCACTTCCGTGGTTTCGTGATACACATTTCAATTTATGTAGCTCAATATCATGAGTGTATCTTATTTCTTTGTACTTCCCATGGTTTAGTACGGACAGAAAATCATTTTGTCCCCGTATTTTGTGTTCAATAAACAGATTTTACTCCTCATTCCTCACTTTAGATATATCCTTGAATCTGTTCTTCATATGAGTTATAAAGAGTAACATTCCAATACTGATGACTGAGGAATATTATTGTCCCTCCCTCCAGTCAGAACTGCCATGTCCCACAATTCTCTCTGTTTCCTGTCTCCTCCACAATGCCATAATCACACTATAATTGAAGTCCAGTAAATGACATTTCATCACAGTTCACTAACATCGATAACATCAATAGCACAGGCCTCAGCTGCCTCTCTCTAAACCTGGAATAACAATCTGAATTACATTTATCACGTTCAATTCTCTGTTAACATATCCATGCCACTTGTCTGTTACAACCCCACGTTTCTCAGACGCACATTCGCCTCAGATCATGAACTATAAAAATTGTCTCAATGTTTTATTGAAATTATGATGCTTGATCAATAGTTCCAGGATGTATGTTTCCATTTATAATCAGAAACGCATGTTTTCGTTCTGATAAACTTATGGCATTACTCCTGCATCCAAGACAGATTGAATGGTTACACTCAATTGATCTACAGGCCTCAGGATTTGTTCCATTAGTCACCCTCACATAGCCCATCCAGGAAATGACACTTTGAATCATTGTTTTGAATTTGAATAAAACAATATTGAATTGAAAGGCTTTGGCTGGAGCTATTTGTTCAGTGACTGTGATTGATGTCAGTCTCCGTGGATCCGAGATGTGTCACTGGAGGGTTTGCCTCTTCTATTAATTAAGGACTCAGTTCAATGTGTTATCCCAGTATGGGCGGGAGCATCAATGACTGGACTAACAGGGATCAGCAGCTCGAGAGACAGGGGGAGGAGAGATCAGAATCTGAGAACATTAGACTGGGATGTTCCATTAATGGATCAGAATCTGAGAACCTTAGACTGGAATATTACAACAGACAGGAGTTTATTCTGGGGTCTTTTCTACCTTTCTCAGCCTTGGATGTCATTAGCCTCACGGGTCGAAGATATCCTTTGGATTATTCAAGATGGTTATTATCCCATCCTCGCTATATTTGGTGTTCCTGATAATTCATCCATCTGACCATTAACCTGAATTGAACTGAATTGCTGTTCATATTCAAATGTTAAAATTTGGAAGTCATCATTTTCAGATCCAGTCAAAAATTTTATTCCTTACTGATTATAGCTCGCAAATTCCTATTCACAACTTACTCAACAATATGCAAGGAGAAACCAGACTGTTCCTAATCTCCATGATCTTTTTTCTTCATTCATATTTACATTTCTACATATTCTCCCCACTCACTAATCCTGCCCAAGGCCACTATCAGGATATTTCAGTCACCTTCTCAGCCTCAATGCAACTGCTGAATAATCCATCGTTTGTGCCTTTGGTAGATCCAGATATAACCGTTTCAAGTCCCTTCTCACTATGCTTACGTGACAAAATATTTGCACTTGAGCTGGTTAGTTTGTCCTCTCCACAGAATCTGTCAGATGGACAGACAGTGCATTGTGATCAAGTCATTGACTCATAATCAAACGGCACAGAATAATAATCTGTTGGTATCTCATGAAGGAAGTTGATGGAATGCAAATGAAGTCATCACCACTAGTTTTCAACAGAAGCATATCTATTTGCTTTAGAGAAGGCAATGGGTTATACTTCCATGTTCAGGACTCTGTGTGACTGCAAACCCACAGCAATGGGGTTTACTCTTTATTATCCTGTGCAAAAGCTGAATCAGCCACTCAGTTCAAGATCAGCAGAACATGCTGGCGTGAACAGGGCTGCACACATCCCGTGAGGGAAGAACAAAAGGAAAGATAGCTCCCTTTCTCTGCCTGATTTCCATTCTCCTGTAAGGCATTTCCCTTCAGGTTGGTGACCATTCCCTGTTTCAAGTGAATTCTTTCTGATTGAGTCTCCATCTGAACGTGATATGCATCTCCATCGACACCTCTGGTGATGACTGACGCACAGATGTAAGAAACTTCAAAATTCCACATCATTCGCGGCGTAGAGAGAAGGAATGGCTTTTTACACCACAGGAAAGAAGCTGAGACAGCTAAGTGAGGGAACAGAATTATTGTGATCAACCTTAGACTGTTGTTGAGATAGTATTTGGAGTATTGCACACAGAGTTTCTCTCCTCTATAAGGAATAATCCTCTTGGCAAAAAGAGTATAAAGGAGTTTCGCCTGACTAATTGTTGGGATGATTGTACCATCGGGCGTGCATGAGGATTATTCTGTAGCGCTTGGAAGAATAAGAGGTGATTGTATTGAAACGTAAGGTGATGGATTATATTCATTATATTCCAAACAGAACTAATACGGTGATAAATTCCATGCTTTTTTAAAAAATTGGTTTAAATGATTCTCGATGGCTTAAAAGACTCTGAGAACGTTCCTCTCACTCCACGCCACTCCCCATTTCGATTGAGAGAGAGAGAGCCAGTCTTTAACTAAACTCTTCCAACATTAATACAGTGCATTTGGTGTGTGATCATACATAGAACTTCACGTTATCCACCGTCGTGATAGGAGCCACAATACCTTCATTCTAAAACAGTTAACTATCCCCACCAGCTTCTGACCCCAACGGAGAACATGGGTCTGTCTTCTTGGAGATGGAAGATGCCTCCTTGAGGCTTGGCACAAAACATTTGGCTTCCTTCCTCACTGCCAGCAAAACACGTTAAAGTATCATTTGTTCCACAGGCAATGGAGCCACGAGGAACATTGTGAGCAGTCTATGAGTGCGGTCTCTGCTCTGTTCGTTTTCCAGGTTAAAGCATCAATGACACCCTCCTATTCCTGTATAAGTGTCTCGAGGGGTGAATGGTCTCCTCCTGGTTCCATAGAACAGGTTTAGGGGTCTGACTGGACGCTGCCTGTTCCTGTTTAACAGCTCAATGCATTGACCAAACCCCTCCTTTCCTGTAGAACAGGCAGGAGGATTGAATGGGCACTCCCTCTTCTTGATCAGTCACTTCGATGGGCTGAATAGTTTCCACATATCCGGGTGTAACCAGCTTGAGGTGCTGAATGAGCTCCTCTTTTAACTGTGGAAATGTGCAGTGCCTGGCCGTTCTGTTACATGAATGTTACCGACACTTTAACAGCACAAACGTGAATGTTGTTTGGGTCTTTCTGAATATGGTCACAGAGCGGTTCAGGAGCTGAGTGGGGACAAAATATTCCGAATATTGTGTGATCTTCAATGATCACTCCGCTTCTGATCTTGGGATAGATGGGGGGCGCTGGGAATGGGGGCACATAGACGTTGACGAAGGAGCTGAAGATGTTTGTGCTGAGGAAGTTAATCTGAGGATCTCCTGAAGAGATGTTCCAGGACTGAGAGGATTGTTGGCCACCGACCACAAACACCTTCCTTTGTGCTCTGAAAGACCCCAACCAGCGAGGAGGTTAGCCCTGATTCTCACTAAGCTCAAAAAATTAGGTGGTCCCGATGACATCCTCAGTCAACTACTGCCTTGATATCAAGGTCATTCACTCTTCCCTGAGCCCCTGTGTTCACCTCTTGTTCATTTCAATAGGTAACGGTGTATGTGTAGAGAGTGTTTTCCTCTCACAGAGGGTAATCAATGTCAGGAATTATCTTGACTGGAGAGTTAGGGGAGCTACATCACTAATAGTATTTAAAGAGGTGGTACATGAATCTTTGACCTGTCAGAGAGCTGTGGAGTGTGAAGAACTGGGCATGATGGAGGAGTTAATGCGAACAGTAGATCAGCCATGATCATATACAATGGCTTGACCGCCCGAATTACCTATTCCTGTTCCTGATGTTTTCATTTTCTCTAATTTCAAAGTAAACAGCTGTAATTTTCCTGGATGTACTGTTATTGTATATTGCAATCAGAGAGAGCAAAGCATTTTTGAGTCATCTCTGAGTGAGGTATGGAGCTTTATTCATAACGAATCCTGGTCTAGACCAAGGCCAACAAATGAAGCACAAGTTGTAGAGGGGGCACTCTGTAAACAGACCAGGGGCGTCTTTCAAAACCAGCCTGGATTTCCAAATAACATTTTCCAATCCATACGAATCTGAGTGTGCCAGTTGTGAGGGATTAAATGAAATCCTGTGTTACTGTGGAGCATTGGCCCCCATCTGCACCTTGCAGGAGCTGTGAGAGGCTGAATGCACCATAGTAACACGGGATTGTGAAACAAGAGTGGGTCATCAGACACTTTGTCACGGCTCTACTATGCACTATTATCTGATTAAGGTCACAGCAGCACTTTTCTGTCAGTGTACCATTTCCCTACATTCATTTGTCTTTCAAATGTCTTACACAGACATTTTTGAACAAATGGAAATATCCAGGCATCACAATTTTCTGTGGAAGGGAATTCACACCTTAACAACCCTTTCAGAATCCCTTGTTCATGTTCTGACCAATGTTGGAGGGTCACTCATGTCTTTTCCTACTCCTCTATTGGTGAAAGCAAATTTTAAATGTAACCAGCTGAGTGCTGTGCCCAATGATATAGATATCAGACTGGGTAATTTTCTAGAAAAATCTGAGACACAGAAAGTTGAACTGTGAACAAATGGTAAAATGATAGGGTATCTCAAATATGTTTCTGACTTTGAATTTATTCTTATCACACTAATGTCTGTGAATGCGGATTTCTTCCCGGAACAGTTGGATTTGGATTTGGAGTTGTCTGAATTCCCTTTGATTCGAGCTGTACAGAGATTCCTATGAATCCTCATCAGGCATCCTCCACGAGTGGTAAAGATGACTCAGGATTTTTCTGCTCTGACACCTTGTTTTCAGGCAGAACAAAGTAAGAGAGAGAGAGAGAGGCTGCTGCTTCTGAAGCAAGTAATATTTTTCTCCGTCTCTGTGTGGAAAAATACAAGAATGTCAACTGAACACCAAACTGGACCATGTGCACTCTCCATGTACATTCTCTGGAATGGATGATAATAAAGTGTATGCTGTATGCAGCATCATTGCTGTTGTTGGCACAGTGCATTTCATTAGCAAAAGAAAATAATGTGCCCGTTTTATGATTTGATGAGATGCTTGTATGCATCTGCGTAATTTTTAAAAATGGGTTGATATCTTCATAATATTTGTGTTAATAACAATGTATATCATTCAAAAAAATATTATCTAGCTTTAGTCTTCTTGACAATAGAAAATATGCATCCAGCTGAAAGACTTCTCTGAAAATCGTGATTCAGTAAGATTTCTCATCTAAGATCTAAACAGATAATCCCCGATAACAAAAGGCCTTCATTTCTGGAATGAGTAAAGGGAAGCATCTTTAAACATCTTTGAAAGGAATTGAATTCTTTTTGTTTAGTTTAGAGGATCAGAAATGCACCCTGTGTATCTGAAGCGGTCTCAGCAATCCTTGCACAGATGCAGTGAAATATTCCTAATTAAACCCAATACCCGTTGCCATAAACAGCATCATTCCACTTACCTTCTGAATCACTTGCTGCATCTGCAGACAGACTTCATATGATTCATGTACCAAGAATATGAAAAACATCTGCATCACAGAGTTCTGCAATCTCTCTCCATTTAAATTGTTCCCGACTGCAATAGACAACTCACATTATATTATTACTGTTGAGGGTACGCTCACTAACCTTCCCTGTCTACATCATAATGCAGATTCGCTACCTCCATTTGAAGATCTATTGAATGATCATTTTGGTGTACAAGGTAGTTCAGCTTTGATCCATTCAGTCCCTTCATCCAGATATTTTACATAGATTATTGATCATTGATGACCCTACAGTGATCTCTGAGTCAAAACTAGTTACAGTTTTATTTTAAAAAATCATATGACACTACTGTCTATTTCCTGTTAATGACAGCATCCCTGTTCCTGTGCAGCAGTTCAGGCGGGTTGAATGGCCTCATCCTGGGCTGTGTAATGTACTCAAGGAGCTGAATTACTTCATCCTATATTCCTGTGTAATTCCTTAGAGGGGCAGAATGGTCTCCTCCCATCTCATTGTAACTATCCAGTCTGGCTGAATGGGATGGTCCTCAACCCTGTAATCGCACTGAGGAGTGGATTGGGGTAGGGTCAGCAGTATATCTCTGTAACTGCTTTGAGGGGTGGATTGAGGGAACAACACATGAGGTAGGGATAACAGTATATCTCTGTAACAGCATCGATGAGTGGATTAAGAGAACAACACATGGGATAAGGGCAGCAGTATATTCCTGTAACGGCCGGGAGCGTGGATTGAGGGAACAACACATGGGATAGGTGCAGCAGTACATTCCTTTAATGGACGGGAGCGTGGATTGAGGGAACAACAGATTGGAAAGGGGCAGCTCTTGGCCATTAGGCTGTACCATTCAGAATGCTCATGGCTGATCCGAGTGTGTCTGACCATCCATTTCCTGTCTGTTCCCAATAAACATTGACTCTCCTGTCCGGCAAACATCAGTCAAACTCAAATTAAAATATCTAAATTAACCGAGTCTTCACTGCTCCCTGAGGATGAGGACACCACAGACAGCACAACAGTAAAGGGAAAGGGACAACCGTCTTTCATTGTGGGACACATTTTTTTTTAAAAACCGTGTTAACCTCATATCAAATCACTGCCCCTTTTCGGATAAAGTGGTACAATAACTAGGAATAGACATTAACCATTCTGCCCTCCAATCCTTTCCCACATTACTACTGCCTGTTTCCAATCAAATATGATGCTGCTGCTGTCTCAGGAAGAGAACACCTGACAGCTTAACACCACACGGGCATTAAAAAAGGAGCAGAATTAGACCAATTAGTTCATCGAGTCTGATATACCATTCAGTAATTTCTAATATGTTCCTCAACATCATTCTCCTACCTTCTCCCTAGAATCCTTGATCTCCTTATAAATCAAAAACTTATTTATTCGTGTCTTAATGGCACTCGTGTCTGTGTCTTAATGTGCATTTCTGTGTCTGTGTGTCTATTTGCTTGCTATTTTTGTATTTGTGTGACTATGTCTGTCTGTCTTTGTATCAGCCTGTGTGTTTCTATCTGTGTTTGTGTATATTTGTGTGTGACTTTATACGTCTTTGTGTGCTTCTACATGTGTGCATGCTTATCTCCTTGTATGCATTGTGTATGTTAGTATATTGGGGTATTTACCAATACAACTGTGTATTTCAATGCCCGCATCTCTGTGCAATGGGGTATCTGTTCTTCTGCGAGTGAGACAGATGAGGTTGGAACTGACAGCAGGTTTGAATTGAGAATTGCTCTTTACTGAACACGGCTCCTTATTCGGTTGGTGGGAGGTGGACGTTTCAGATACTCCACACAAGGTCACTTGGTCCTCTCCGGAGCTCTCCAGGACCCTCCCCACATATCAGGGTAGGGGGATGAGGGAACGGATATCCGGCTCTCCACCACCCGGGTTGGCCCTTTCTGTCCCATTCCAGGCTGTTTCTCCTGGAATGGGAGAAAGGGAAGGAAGGAGTGTGGGTGGGAGTGGATGGCCCTGCTGTTCGTGCTGGACTAGGTGAGGTGTGATATGGTGAGGTGGCCGGAGGGAGTCTGTCCATAGTGTTGTATCCATATAGTGCTATTAGTGTGTGGGGCTATTGCATCAGGGACAGGAAATGTGGGGGAGGGAAGGTGCTGAATGAAACAGTGAGAGTGGTCGTGCTTGAACCTTATTTGGAGATAGAGTGTGAGCCTTGGTCGGGTGGAGGTGCTATAACAGATATACAGTGAGTGTGAGGGAGCAGTGAGAATATACGGTGACACTTATCCTGACAGAGCGGAATGGATATTGATGCTTGTCCTATATTGCTGGACCTGTCTTCAGATCATCTCAGCATCGAGGTGAGCCTCCCCGAATGTCTTATCCAAGTCTATCACAAATAACGACACAGGCCCTGTCCCTCAGATTCCACAGAATGGGTTTCGGTGGGTCTTACAAATAGCAAGGAGAACCAAACTTGTTGTGTTATATATCTGAACCAAAACTGTCGCGCAAATATTTTGCATCATATGCTCTGGAAATTATATATGCAACTATATGCAAAGGGAAGCTATGACATACTGATATTATCACTGGGCTGTTAACCCAGAGACCCAGGTAATTTTCTGGGGACATGGTTTCAAATCCTGCCATGGCAGATTGTGGAATTTGAATTCAATAAGTATCTGGAATCAAGGGTTTATGATGATCAGGAATCCATTCCTGATTGTTTGAAAAACTCATCTGGTTCACTAATGTCCTTTAGGGAAGGAAACGGCTGTTCTTATCTGGACTGACCTGCATGTCACTCCAGATCCAAGGCAACGCTGTTGACTCTTAACTGCCGTCTGGCATGGCCAGTAAATACTGATTATCCAGCTGAGCCCTCATTCTGTGAATGAGTAACAAATACTCGTGGGGTCTGCAGTAATAATGGATGGTGTAAAGTTGCATCGAAACTGAGTTAACTAAGTGACTGCTAATGTTGTGAAAAATAAATTCCTTTAGTGTATATCAGGTAGGTTGAAGAGTAAATTGTGAACCAAACTAGAGAGCAGATTATTTCGGATTTGGTGTTGTGTGATACTGATTAAGGATAACCAGCCATGATCATATTGAATGGTGGTGCAGGCTCGAAGGGCAGAATGGCCTACTCCTGCACCTATTGTCTATTGTCTGTTGTCTATTGTCTATTGTGTGGTCGGAAGGACTAATTACTAACCTTGCTCTGAAGCAGCTTTGGAGGAATAGTGACATTAATATGTTGTATTTTACATGGCGTCTGCATTCAATGTGGAATGTTTGAACATTCTGGTCAAACATCATTGAAGCCCAGAGGTTAGAGGGTCAACTTCATTCCAGTGAATTGGGAAAATACAATATCACATTCAGTAGGAGAACAATGATTGTTAGACCCATAGAGTCTGACATCACGGAGACAGGCCATTCGACCCAAACTGGTCCATTCTGAACAAAATGTCCATTCACACTAACCCCATTTCCCTGCCATTTCCCTGTATCCTTCTAATCCTTTCTGACCTGTGTAGTTGTCCAAATGTATTTTAAATTTTGTGAATGTACCTGCCTCAACTACTTCTGCTGTCAGTCTAAATAAATCTTTAAGTCCCATATTGTAATAAAACAGTGCTGTAAATGTAACACTTTCAAAATACAGGTCACTGACTACAGCAGTGTACCTTTCACCACACTCTTCACCAGAAAGCGCGTGAGGCTGACTGATCACGTGATGTCGATGGGGAAATTTCAGTTCTCCTCAAGATTCTCCCCACAGTTTGAAATAAAGTTGTTTCTAAATGGATACTACAATTCCCCATTTCAGGCTCATTTTCAAGGCTTCCCGATCGGATTACATTCCTGTTTTAGCTGAACACATTGTTGTACATTTTGCAGACAGAGGATCCTGAGGCTGGGTTTTGCTGTTCAGTTGGTTCCCGGCAAGGAATTGCGTCACAGTGAACGGGAGTTCACTTTATGGAAAAAGGTTCACGAATTACATTGCAACCAAATTGTATTTAATCAGCACGTGTTATCTGAGAACTGCCTGTATATTGAATAGAGGAGCAAAATTGATGGGCTGAAGGGACTACAGCAGTTCTCACTTTATATTTCACAATGTTTAAACATATTAAGGCATATGAATATTGTATGGGTAAAACTGCATTAAGGAGATGTTCGACCATTAACTTGCACAGAGAAGGCTCGATGTGTTGTGTGACGTACTCATTTCCCGAAGTTCCTGTACAGTTTGTGGGAAAGCTCAGTCAGTGTTGTCACAAACCGTCAGACGTTAGGACGGAGGTCTCTGCAGGGTCAACAGGACGATTTTTCCCGTTCCCTTTTCCGACACCAAAGTTGGAGCCAGGTGTTCTCTCCGGGTATATCCTTTAAGAGCTCGGAGCAGTTGATAAAATTGAGTCTCTTGCTTGGCCGTTTTAGAGACTATTGAAGACTTTATCACATGGCTGTGTGTCTGGAGTCACTATTAGGACAGACCAGAAAAACATGGAGATTCACTTCCTGAACGTACATTGGGTAAGGAGATCGATGGACTCATTGTTACTGAACCAGATTTTAGATCTTGATATGTTAATAATTGTTTTTATCTTCCACCAGCTGCCCGAGCATGAGCCTGGTCTGTATTAGTAATCCAATGACAATTCCACGACCGCACCATCTCCACATGGAGACCTATCTGAAACCACACTGAGCTGGTTATTTCTGTGCTACTTGACAGCTCTGTCAAATAGAACTCCCACCAATTTGACTGTCGTGATGGGATTGATGGGGTGGTAATTGGTCAGATTGTATTTATTCCCCTCTTAGGGAACTGGACATAGCTGAGTAATTTTCCACGTTGCCAGGGAGATGTCAGAGTTGGAGCTCGAATGAAACAGTTTCCCCAGTGACACGGCTTATTGTACCGCACAGGTCTTCAGTCCCATTGCAGGAATGGGGTCAGGGCCCATTGCCTTTGTTGTATCTACTATGTTCAGCGGTTTCTTCATGTCACGTGGAGCGGATCGAATTGGTTGAAGACTGCCATCTGTGATTCTGTGGGCATCATGATAGGGTAAGTTGGATCATCCACTCAACACGTCTGGCTGAGGATAGTGCAGACACCACATACTTGACTTTTACACTGATATACAGGAATGTTCCACTATTTAGGATGGGGATATTTGTGGAGTCCTCTCCCCCAGTAAGTTGTTTAATGGTCCGTCGACATTCATGCTTGGATTTGGCAGGATGACAGTGCTTCGATCTGATTTGTTACTCGTGGTATAATTTCTGCCTCTGTACCAGATATTAGTTCTGCTGTGTTGAGAGAAACCAGCCAATTGCGGTAGCTTTAATGGGTTTTCATCATATAAAGGTACACATGCTGACCCTGGCATGTTCACCCACATTCGTCACTGAACTATAGATTGGCTTGAGGGTAATGGTGGACTGAGATATTATCCTGGGGGAAAGGTTACAGATTGTAATTGAATACAATTCTGCTTCTGCTGTTGCTGCTGTGACCTACAGCATCAGATGATAACCCAGTTTTAGCTGCAATATCTCCAATTCAATTCTACTGACTGTCCCCCAGTTCACACCGAGCCACATTCACCCATCAGCCCTGTATTCAGTGACCTACTCTGGTTTCTGATGCGGCAACCCTTCCATTTTCATATTCTCATTCTGCTGAAATTCTTTCCTTGGTGCCACGCCTCCAATTTGTTACTTTAACTCAATCAATTTTAGGTACTAATCTAAATCTTTTCCTTTCAGTAATGCCATCTTCTGTATTTGAAGTGAATGTGTTTCCCTCTGTTTTTCTCCCTGACCATAATTCAGAGCACTGCAGTGTCAGTGATGCCAGCCTTATTCAGTTCCAGAGTTAAGGAACTTGTCACCATGTGTTATTGTTCAGTTCCCAGTGTACGGTGCTCCATGTTCGACAGGATGTTTGGGCATCTTTGACGTTCGTCGTTGGAAAGTGTTCAAAAACAGAAATTGCTGAAGATGTTGCAGCATTGTATGGAGTGAATGCAGATATAAACTTTCAGGTCCAGTGAACCCTCTAAAAAGCTCCCGGTTTCTCTAGCAATTTTTGATATTTTTATTTCCAGTATCGATCCTTATTTTGTAATTGAAAATATGTTCTGTGCCGCTATTCATTTCTGGAGAAACTCAGCAGGTCTGTCAGCATCTGCAGGGACAGAGAAACAGAATTAGTGTTTCAAGTCGAGTGTGACACTTCTTCAGAGCTCAAAATGATTGGAAAATGTGCTTTAAATCCCTAGCCAGAGTTGGGGAATGGGTGACAGGGGAAAGAGGGTGTGGCAAAAGATAAAAGAAGATTCTGTGAAATGAGTTTAAATTAAGATGCGATGGGGAAAGGGGTTATCTCTATTGAGTGCAAGATAAGGAAGACACAAGCACACAAGGTCTTTGGGAGGCCAGGAGGGGGAATGTTGACTATGTTTTATTATATCGATCTGGCCATAGATACGTTTTCATTGTCGAGATCATCACCCCCGTTAGACAAATAAATTCAGGTGCGTGACTTGTTATTGGCACTAAATAAGCGTTTCATGCTGCCTCAGTATTGTAATAAGGAGAAAAACAAATAATAGTATGAAGTTTTGACTGAGTATTATTTTACTGTCATGTTTAATATAGTTTCAAATTTGCAGCGCTTATCTTTAAATGCTTGTTCTTGAAGTTAGTATCAGATGGAGTGTAGAAGGTTGTGGGCTGACATTATAGAAGTTTATGAAATCAAGAGAGGTACGCATCGGGTGAATAGCCAAGGGCTTTTCCACAGGAGGGGAGAGTTCAACCACAGAAGGCATAGGTTTAAGGTGAAAGGGGGAAGATTTAAAAGGGACGCAGAGGCAGTGTTTTTATACAGAGTGGTACGGGTATAGAATGAGCTTTCAGAGGAAGAGTGGTCGATGCCAGTACAGCTATAAGATTTAAAACTCATTTGGACAAACATACAAATGGGAAACATTTAGAGGCCTATGGGCCAAATGAAAGCAGATGGGGCTAGTTTAGATTGGAAAACCTGGCCAGCATGGACATTAAGAAAAGCTTCACGCAGTGTCAGTGCGGGTTTGTGAAAAGGAAATTATATTTTGCCCTGTAAGATCATGCAAAGATTTCTGGAGATGCCTGGAAATATAACAAGCGGACTTGATAAAGGGGATCTAGTAGAAAGAGGCTTTTCAGAGATTTTCCGCAGGGTATTACAAAATAAAAGATCTTACTCAAACCAGAAGCTTGTAGGATGACAGATAATGTATTAACATACGATGATGACTGGTTAACACATAGAAATCGGAGAGTCAGGATTAATGGATCTTTATGATAAAGGTGTATCTGCTGGAGCACCACACATATCAGTCCGATGGCATCAGTTATTGCAATCTATACTGACAGCCTGAAGTAGGGAGCTGAGTGCAATATACATCCGAGTTAGCTGCAATATCTAAAGTTCAATTCTACTGACTGTCCCCCAGTTCACACCGAGACCCATTCACCCATCAGCCCTGTATTCAGTGACCTACTCTGGTTTCTGATGCGGCAACCCTTCCATTCAGCCCATTGACACTACTCCACCAGTAAGACACTGAGAACCAAAAGGCTGGCTGTTATTTAATGGAGAGGACTTCCAGAAAAGGAGGAGTACAAAGTGATTGGAGTCTTCCTGAGTATGAAACATAACGTCAGCATGCTGATGCAGCAAGTAACTAGGTTGGATCATTAACCGGCTTCCAGAGATGAAAGGGTTGAGTTATTCAGAATCTCTATAATGGTGAGGTGATTATTCATTGGGTTTTAAATGAATGAAGAGTGATACTGTTGAAATATACAAGATACAAAGCGGGCTTGAGAAGGTAGATGGTGAGAAGTTGCTCCCATTCCTGGGCAGAATGTCGAACTCGAGGATACAGATACCGAATAAGGAACATCGATTTCAATCTGAGATGCAAAGTGATGCCTTCTCTCAGAAGGTAGTGAATATCTGGAATTCCCTAACCCAGAGAAATGTCGAGAGATACAGGAGTCAGCATGAAAGTGGAGTTGGGCCCTGGAGTAGATCAGCCACGTTATTATTTTATGACAGGGCTAGCTTGAGGGGGCGAATGACCTACTTCTGTTCCTATTTATTAATTTCACATGTTACGCTATTGGAAACGAACAGGTTATTTTCCTGGAAGTCATGTTGCACAATGTTGCATTCAGGGACAACAGATGATTTGTTTCAGTTAACTGTAGGTGGGGTATAGGGGCTGTATACCCAGCGTATTTAAGTCTGTAACATGACCCACATCTGGAGCAGAGGTTACAGAGTGGGTAAGCCTAAAAGAAAGCTTGGGGTTGGCGGTGGGCTCCTGACCCAGCCTGAATTTTGCAAGTAGTTTTCCAAAACTACATCTCACCATCGGAGTGGCCTCGATGTGCCTTTGTGTAGCAGGTCCGAAGGGTTGAACGTAACATCAGAACATGGCGCTGAGGGACCTGAGTGGGCCATTCAGCCCATTGACACTACTCCACCAGTAAATAAGATTGTGGTTCATCTCATTGTGTTCCCAGCTGCACTTTGCTCCCGATGCACCACTATCCCTGATGCACCTGTTTGCGGAAAATCATTTTATATTATATCGAAGCCAGCCTCGATATAGTATAAAGATTCAGCCATCCCAAACTTCGGGAAAAGAGAATTTCCACTGGAATAAATTCCCACTTGGTGAATTTCACCGAATTCCTGCTCTGACTGAGGTTGGAGGGTGTCACTGTTTCATTTTTATCCCACTCCTCCACTGCTCCCAACAAATTTAAAATTTAGCTTAAAAATGTGTTGCTGGAAAAGCGCAGCAGGCCAGGCAGCATCAAAGGAGCAGGAGAATGAACATTTCGAGCATATGCCCTTCTTCAGCAATGAGGAGGGTGTGCCAAGCAGGCTACGATAAAAGGTAGGGAGGAGGGACTTGTGGGGAGGGGCGTTGGGAATACGATAGGTGGAAGGAAGTTAAAGTGAAGGTGATAGGCTGGAGAGGGGTGGGGTGGAGAGGTCGGGAAGATGATTGTAGCTCAAGAAGGCGGTGCTGAGTCTGAGGGACTGGGAAAAGGTGGGGAGAGGGGAAATGAAGAAGCTGGAGAAATCTGCATTCATCCCTTGTGGTTGGAAGGTTCCTAGGCGGAAGATGAGGTGCTCTTCCTCCAGGCGTCGTGTTGCCACCGTCTTGTGATGGAGGACGCCAAGGACCTGCATGTCTTTGGCAGAGTGAAAGGGGTATTTAAAGTGTTCAGCCACACTGCGGTTGAGTTGGTTGGTGCAGGTGTCCCAGAAGTTTTCTCTGAAACGTTCTGCAAGTTGGCGGCCTGTCTCCCCAATTTAGAGGAGGCCATATTGGGTGCAGCGGATGCAGTAAATGATGTGTGCGGAGGTGCAGGTGAATTTCTGACGGATATGGAAGGATCCCTTGGGGCCTTGGAGGGAAGTGAGGGGGGAGGTGTGTGCGCATGTTTTGCATTTCTTGCAGTTACACGGGAAGGTGCCGGGAGTGGTGGTTGGGTTGGTGGGGGGTGTGGATCTGACGAGGGAGTCGCGGAGGGAGTGGTCTTTCCAGAACACTGATAGGAGTGGGGAAGGAAATATATCCTTGGTGGTGGGGTTTGTTTGGAGGTGGCGGAAATGACGAAGGATGATACGTTGGACATGGAGGTTGGTGGGGTGGGAGGTGAGGACCAGTGGGGTTCTGTCCTTTTAGTGATTGGAGGGACGGGGTTCACGGGCGGAGGAGCGGGATGTGGAGGAGATGCGGTGGAGAGCATCGCCAACCACGTCGGAGGAGAAATTGCGGTCTTTGAAGAAGGAGGCCATCTGGGTTATTCAGTATTGGAATTGGTCTCCCTGGGAGCAGATGCAGCGGAGGCAAAGGAATTAGGAACATGCGATGGCATTTTTACAGGGGGCAGGGTGGGAGGAGGTGTAATCTAGGTAGCTGTGGGTGTCATTCGGTTTATAGTAAACATTCATGTTTAGTCGGTCATCTGAGATAGAAATGGAGAGGTCTAGGAAGGGGAGAGAGGTGTCTGAGACTGTCCAGGTAAATTTGAGGTCGGGTGGAAGGTGTTAGCAAAGTTGATGAACTATTCTCCTAGTAAACTTTAAATGTAACCAGGTTGGTGATATGGCCGATCATAAAGTTCTCAGACTGCATCAGGTTCAGTGACAGGCACAAGTCAGGCAGATTTCTTTAGTCAGCCACAAATAACTAATAGAACTGACGGATGTGCATGGTGGATATCTGGTTAGCACTGCTCCGTCCCATCATCGAGGAGCTGCGTTCAATATAACCTCAGGCGACGCTATGTGTGGAGTTTGAGCATTCTCTCTGCAGATTTCTGTGTGGGTTTCCTCCCAATGCTCCAACAGTCCAAAGATCCACAGCTTAGAGTGGATTGGCCATGCTAAATTGCCCTTCATGCCCAGGGATGTGTAGGTTAGGTAGGTTAGTCATGGGAAATGCAGGATTACTTGAATAGGGTAGGGGGGCAGGTCCGGTGGATGCTGTTTGGAGGGTCAGTGTGGAGTTGATGGATGGGATGCCCTGCTTCCACACTGTAGAGATTCTGTGAAAATGGCAAGAAATTTGGTCTATACCCAGTGGGTATCTATCTGATCCACTCTCATCTAGGTCTTGTACGTTTCAATAAGATCATCTCTCTTTCCAAGTGTGACCTGTTAAATCCTTCATTATATAAGGTACTCATTCCTGGAATGCGTGAAGTGAAACATCGCCGAACTGCTTCTAACGTAATTATATTCTTTCTCAGAGAAGGAGACAAAGAAAAAATAATCTCACACTCAGATCTTGAGTTTTATTTTTTTTTGTCTCAGTGTTGTGGTTCTTTGTAACTCTTTTCCCCACAGAGCATTGGAGGCAGAGATATTGAATAATTTTGAGGAACAGACAGAAGGTTCATAAATAACAACGGTGTCGAGGATTATCAGGGATTGGCAGTAATATGCGGTATGGGGGTAAGTGTAGACAGTGGTACCAAATGACACTGCTCCAGAACATCCAGGAATATAATTCAAAACCAAATGGTAATATCGATAAAATGTTAAGGGGGAAGCCCAGATGGTGGCGATCTGGAAGGTCTGTTTTAATGGGGTCTGCATCAGAGCACAGGCAAAGTGGTTCTCTAACCCACCCCATCCCAGCCAGTTACTTAACATTCAACACTAAAAAGAGCAATAGAATCTTTACTAATCCCGTTTCATCAAGTGGAAATGACAAAACATGGGAAAGGATTGATCAAGTCAAAACATGCAGTGCGCCCGTCAGAAGCATCGAGCAGGCCTGAGGCTGTAGCTGCAACCCACTCTGCTCGTTCCATGGACCCAGTTACTCACCAGGCCTTGGTCACTGAGTTCACCAACTTAAGTGAAATGATTGAAGGCATGACTGAACAGAAGTCCAGCTGTGGCTAGAACCGCTCTCAGACGTGCTCCAAAAACATGAGCAGCAACTCGACAGCCTTGGAAACAGAACATACAATGTCAAGTGCCGAACTGCATTGACAGAGACTTCGATCAATTCCTCTCGGGAGAGGATCCTCCTCCTTGAAATACAGGTCCATACCTTAACTGAACAAGATGACCACCTCGAGAACAGGGAGAGGACGAAGAATGTTCACATCGTCGATCAGCTGAGCCAGACGGCAGGTGGTCAGCTTTGATCTGGCTGCTGTGATTCCTTCACTTCGAAGCTGAAGTTCATTGGGTTACGGCACGGTGGTTATACTCAGACCAACACCTTTGCCCTGTCCTTGTGCGACTACATAGTTACAGGGATAAACAAAGACTGATGGAAGCTCAGTGTGGTTTCCGATGGCTTTAATCCACGAGAGCTGCAGGATTATGTTCTTTTATGACTTTTCAGCATCGGTGATTCAGGAAAGAAAATCTTTTGATGATATCAAGAGAAGAGTAAGGGAACTCGGGATTCAGTATCCCTTAAGGTTTCCAGCGGTGCTCTGTATTGCTTTGAATGGGTCAATTAACTCGTCTGATTCTCCAGAGAAAGCGAAAACTTTGTGGATAATTTAAAGAAAGCTGGATGTTTAGATAATCATGTTTCTCCCTTAAAGAAATGTTGTTGGATTTTTCTGGTATTAACCAGTGTTAAATTATAGTCAGAGATGGGTAGAGTTCACACTTTTAACTTCTTCATTAGTATTACTACTTGTTTTCTCTTTCTTTGCTTGTGTCGGAGGTGTGGCTCAAGTTGGAGGGAGTTACAAAGGTAGTTGTGATGACAACTGCCGACCTAAGGACAGTTGAAGCCTGGTTTTTGTTATTATTTGCCCTGAATGCCATATTGGTAGCGGGGAGAAGATAAAGTTTTGGGATATGTAAGCACCCCCAATGGGCAGGGTAAATTTCCATATAAAGTATCATTGGCAGTTCGGATTTTGTTTCGCTCATTTTTTTTTTATGTGATTAGCTTGTTAGTTGTAGTAGTAATAGTTTGTATCGTTTTTAGGGTCGCTGAGTGTTTTATCATTAATGCTCAGCGATGTGTAATTCGATGTGAAACTCTCTCGAATTCAAATGTTGCTGCAATGTGTTATGGATTATTATGTGGTTAAATGGTGTACCTGAAACATTAAGGGCAGTGAATTGCCAGTCAAGAGTAAAAATGTAATTTCTCGTCTTAAAATCAAAGAGGGTGGATGTTGCCTATTGCAGGAGATGCACCGTGATGACAAGGAACATATGATGTTACAGCAGGGCGGCTTTGATCGGGTTTATTTCGCGTCTTTTAATACTGTGAGTAGGGGAAAAGTCAGAATGGATAGTAAGAATCTTCCATTTAAATCACTAGATTGTATTAAACACTCATGGAAGGATCATAATCCTCAAAGCCTTGAACTATGGGAATTAATGCAGTGTTTTGAATTGCCACCCAGTGCACCCGTTTAAAATCCTGGTAGATGCATTTCCCAAATTAAGTTATCTTGCATCGTGGCACATTATTGTAGAGGATATTTCAACGGTGGACAGAATGTCCAAAGGTCCCCAATACCCTCGTTATAATGTACGTAATTAGTGGATTTGTGTGCAGAATCAGAGCTGGTGGATGTCTGGAGGCAGTTCTACTTCACAAGTCGAGATTTCATTTTCTTCTTGAACCCGCATATATCGCACAAGAGGGTTGATCTCTTCCCCATCCCTGAACCAATCTTAGGTTCGCTGGCATCCTGCACAATTGGGAATATTACCCCAACATACTTGCCCCAGATTTGGGATAGAAGTCACATAAGATTATGTTGTTTGTAGATGAAGGTCTTATATTTTTGTCAAATCCCGCAATTTCGGCAGCTCACGTGATCCAATGCATTAAATCGCTCCTCGCCTTTTTGGGCTTTAAGATTAATTTTGCAAAGTTGGAGGCCATGCCTATGAGAGGTCTTAGGGAAATACCAGATTTTGAGGGTAATTCCTGTTTTCCTTTTAAATGGATGGGGGTGGGTGGTGGGAGGGAGGTTTCTCTATTTCAGAATATTCATTACATCCGTTTTTGATCATTTATTTAACATGAACTATGTCCATATGTTTGAAAAATTAAACAAGACCTTCAAAGAAGGGAGGCACCTCCAATATCCTGGCTAGGTCGGATAGCTGTTCTTAAAATGAACGTTCTTCCTCATTCATTGTAACCCGTGTGAAAGCTTCCTTTGATGTTTCCCAGACAGACATTTAGGAAATTTTATGGCTGGTTAACTCTTTCATTTGGCACCATAAGCGACTCTCTCTCAAGCTAACCAAATTTTAACTACCCCACATTGTGGGGAGTAGATCTCCCAGATTAAAAGTTATGAATTCAGGTCTTTTTTATCCTATGTTAGTGCCTGGGCCGCTGAGGACTCGGCGGCAATAGGATTAGATATTGAACCCTCTCGGACAAAGTGGACCCTTATTGGTCTGCTGGTCTTAGACAAAATTAGAATATTTATGGAGTATTGTCATAACCCAATAATTATCAATACTGTTAAAGCATGAATGACAATGCGTCACATTGAGGGCAATATAGTCAAAACCATGTTTCTTACCCCTATAATTGGTATACCGGGTTGTCATCCTGGGATAATGGTTTCCAGGTTTAAACTGTGGGCAGCAAAGGGTGTGTCTTACTTGAGTGATTTAGAATTAGTCGAATCCTTACAGTGTGATTAAAAGCCCTTGGGCCCATCAAGGGTAAAAACATTCTCTGTTCGAAATTGTATTTTATAACAAGACGTGTTTAGAAGTTGTTTTTGTTGTAATATCATTATGGTGAGTCAACTGAAATAACCAGAATTACACAGTGTGATTGGATATCTATAACCATAAAATAAGAGTATATTTTTGTTTGGTTTGTGTAAAGCATGCTGACTGTTGCATGAAAGTATACAGTTGATGGAATATACTGTTAGGAGAGTGCGTTTCATCGGAAATGCCCTCAAACAGGTGCTTGAAGAAAATTGGGGTAAAAGTGCCTGAGTGCCGTCTGGACAGTGACAGGAACGCAGAGGGTTGAATGACTGAAAGCTCCTGTATCTGAGAAAAGCATAAGATCAGCTGGGAACTTATTAAATGCTAGAGCACATTTGAAGGGCTGATGGCCTCAACATGGTTTGAAATATATGTGATTTCGAAAACGTGCATCTCTACTCCTTCCTCTTTTGTGGTTAAACACTGGGGCACTGCCATTTTCCTGAAACTGGGCATTATTTGGAACACTATCTGGAACATTCCATATTCGGTGTTCTCCAGAATATTCTCTAACTGTGTTGGGGGGTATTGCAAAGGCGAGAGAGAGAGAGAGCGAAGCTGTTGCATGCGGCAGTGAGAGTGGTGGAGCATGAGCCTTGGTCGTGCTATAACAGATATACAGTGAGTGTGAGGGAGTAGAGAGACCAATTACCCTGACAGACCGGAGAAGGTTATTGATGCTTGTCCTGTTTTGCTGGACATTTCTTCAGGCCGCAGATGCTACACTGAATTTGGTGGTGAGCACAGACCATGCTCGGTGGGTCTGGTGGTATGGCCCCCTCTGGGAAGGCAATGGCCCCGCTCTGCACTAGCCCATCCACTATGCAGACCATGCACCGTCAACAAACGATCTGCCATGATCGGGGTAAACTGTACACGACAGCTCCAAACTGAGAAAGCTCAGCTGTGTGCCCCTTGGCCTTTTAAAGATGGCACCAGTGACAGGGAACACGGAATATCTAGGGAAATCCTGGCGACTGTGAGTACCTCCAATCATGATGGGTGGGAGAATCGGGCTGGCATTCAATGAGAGGTGGGTGGGGTGGGGTGGTATTTAATGAGGTGAGTTCGATAGGATAGCATCAGGAAACTAGCTCAGCTTCATACAGACAATCTTTCTGTCACACTCAATGAAAATGACACTGAGACAAATTACTGTTTTATACAGTTCAATGAGCCGAAGACTCTGCTGTCCTCACTCCCAGTTACAAAGTTGCAGAACAAATGCTCATTCAAAACTTCCCATCGCCTGAACTCACAGCATTATTCCATTCACTCATAATTCTTCATAATACTGACCCGTGTTGCATGATACTATCGAAATGTCTTCCTATCAACATTCTAAAACCTGTGAACATATCTTTCCATTACATTTTTTCTCAGTCTGTCCCTCTCTGTCTTTATCCTGAAACACACGTATTTACTGCATGGAAACAGGCCCTTCGGCCCAGCTGGTAGATGCCGACGAGAATGTGCATCCACACTCACCCCAATTCCCTGCCCTTGCTCCTTTCCTATCCATGTATTTATCCAAATACCTTTTTAATGTTGTTATTGTACCCACCTGAACCACTTCCACTGGCAGCTCAGTCCAAAGGCAAAACACAGTCTGTGTAAAAACGTTGACCCTCAGGTTCCTTTTTATTTTTGTCCTCTCCAAATATTAACAGATGTCCTCTAGTCCTTGGTTTCCCAACCTTGCAAAAAAATTGAAATATTCACCCTATGCATGGTTCTCATGATTTGATAAGAGGTACACTTCCATATAATCCCCCTCAGTTTTCTACGCTGTGAAGAAATATGTTCTAACCTGTCCAACTTCTCCCTATAACGCAGACCCTTTAGCCCAGGAAACAACTTTGTAAATTTCTTGTACATTCTTTCTCGTTCAATAATATCCTTTCTAGGGCAAGGTGAACAAAACTGAGCACAATACTCCAACTGCAGCCTTACCAACATCCTGTACAACGGCAACAGAACGTCCCAACTTCTATACTCAATGCCCTGATTGAGGCCAGTGTGCCAACAGCCTTCTTCACTGTCCTGTATATCTGCGAATCAAATTCAGACAACCATGCACCTGATTTCCAACATCCTTTTGTTCCACTACACTCCTTAAGGCCCTCTCATTCACCATTAAACTCCCACCTGAATTTGACTTTCCAAAATGAAAGATGTTGCATTTATCTATATTAAACTCCACTTGCTATTTCTCAGCCCACTTCCCCAGCTGATCAAGGTAGTGCTGCAATTTCTCATAATGTTCCTCACTGTAAACAATACCTCCTATTTTAGTGCCATCTGCAAACTTACTAACCTGCATTGTGCACTCTCGACTATATCATTGATCTAGATAACAGACAGCAATGGAGACAGTACAGACCCCTGAGGCACTCCACTAGTCACAGGCCTCCAGTCCGACAAGCATACCTCCACCATAGCCATTTGCTTTATAATGTCAAAGCAATTGCATCGCCAAATTGCCAGCTTACCTTAGAGTCTGTGCGATGTAACCTTCTAAAGCGGCCTTTGATGTGGAATCTTAGTAAAGGCCTTACTGAAATCCATATAGATTATGTTGACCGCCCTGTCCTCGACAACTTTCCTGGTCACTTCCTTAAAAAACCCTAATAAAATTTGTAAGGCATGATCTGCCATGCACAAAGCTATGCTGACTGGTCCAAGTCAAACACTGTCTTTCCAAATGCATGCATATCTTGTATCTCAGAACCTTCTCAAGTAGTTTACCGCAAACAGATGTGAAGCTTACTGGTCTGTATTTCCCAGGCATTTATTTGCAGCCCTTCTTGAAGAAGGGCACTATATATTTGTTACTGCCCAGTCTTCCAGGACCTTGGCGTCTGTCTTCTCTCACCTCTTGCAGTGCTCTTGGATATATCTGGTCAGGACAAAGAGATTTATCTGACTTTGTGCATTCTAATATGTCCAGCAGCACCTCTACTGTGATTTCGACAGTACCAAGATATGACAATTAACCTCCCAAAGGTCACAAGTCTTCATGTCTTTCTTCATGGTAAACACAGAGGGGAAATTGAGGACCTCAACCATCTCTTGTAGTTTTACACATGCGTGCCTACTTTGGTTTTTAAGGCATCCTATTCTCTCTCTAGTTGTTCTTTTTCTTTACTATAGTGAACTTGGTTTCACCCTAATCTTCTCAGCCAAGGCTATCTCATGCTCCCTTTTTGCCTTCCTGATTTCCGCTTCAGTAAACTCCTGTATCCCCTGTGTACCTCTAGAGATTCCCTTGATCCCAGCTGCCTGTACCTGAACCACGCCTCCTTTTTGTTGGTCAGAGCATCAATATCTCTTGTCATCCAGGGTTTTCTCTTCCACCCTCACTTTCCCTTCACCCTCACAGGAATATATAAACCTTGAACTCGAGCTATCTCACTTTTACAACCCTCCCTCGTGCCCAATATCCTTTTCCCTGAAAACAAACTACTCCAATTAACCCCTGCAATCCTCTGTCTAATTCCAACAAAATATGCCTTGCCCCAATTTAGAACTTGAATCTGTGGATCAATTTTGTCCCTCCCATAACTATTTTAAAATTAATACAACGCCAGTCACTTTTCCCAAAAATCTCCCCCACTTTACCACCGTCACCTATTCATCCCTATTTCCCAACAGTAGGTCGAGTGTGTCCATTCCCGTGTAGGACCCTTTATATACTGCTTGGGGAAACTTTCTTGAACAAACCTAAGAAACTACGTTCCATCGAAGTTCTTAACCATCTGCATGTCCCCGTCTATGTTAGAAAAATTTAAATCACCTATTATAACAATCCTAATGCTCCTGCTACTCTCACCAGCTTCCCTGCATATTTGTTCCTCTAATTCCCATTGATGATTTGGAGGCTTATCGTGCAACCACTATAACATCACTAACCCCCTCTTCCTTCCTTGTACCATTCACAGAACCTCATCGGATAATATCTCAGTTATTTCATCTTTAAATACTTGTGGGATACTCGCCTTAATCAGAACTATTGGTGTTTCAACTGTTTCCATTTACATCTCTCCCTTGCAATGATTTTCACATCTGCATCAAAACTTGTCAAGGTACAGTGGAGATATGGTGCTGTAACTGGATGGGAGCTGCACATCCTGTCACTTCCAGCAAGTTTCCCCACACTGATCTAACACAGTGTTTCCGAAAACTGGAACAACCTGTGTTTATATATGAATAAACCAGTGAGGTCTGCACATCTCCCCCCGCTGGACATTTATCTACCTGTCTACCTGTGATGGCACTTTCAAGGAACAGAGAACCTGCACCACAAGGTGACACAGTAGCTCAGTGACTAGCATTGCTGCTTCAGAGCGCAACGATCTGGGTTTAACTCCATCCTTGAATGACTGCCTGTGTGGAGTTTGCACATTCTCCCTGTGTCTGTATGAGTTTCCTACAGATGTTATGTTTTCCTCCGACAGTATAAAGATATATAGATAAGGGTAGATCGGCCATGCTAAATTGCGTAAAGTACCCAGGGATGTGCAGGCGAGGTGGATTAGCTATGGAAAATGCAGGCTCAGAGGGATAGGGTAGGGGTTTGTCTAGTGGGATACTGTTTAGAGGGTCGGTGTGGCCTCGATGGGCCGAAACGTTTGTTTCCTCACTGTAGTGATTCGATAACTTCTATGGAATTCTCCTTGATTGGCAGCTTTCCACAGGACCCTACCTACATGTCTTGCCTTGATATGTCTTGCCAAAATGCTACACCTCACATTTAACTAAAATAAACTCTATCTGCCACTCCTCGGTTCACCTAAACAAAGTCCCATTATAGTCTGAGAGATCATTCATCACTGTCGACGACACCACCAAATCTGGTATTATCTACAAACTTACTGACCATACTTCATATACTCGAATGTAAATGATTTGTATCAGTGACAAAAGGCAGTGGACCCACTATTGATCTTTGCGACACGCCACTGGTCACAGGTCTCCAAGTTTAATGAACAAATGTCACTGTCACGCCCTGTCTCCAATATTCAAGAAAAGTTTGGACCTAAATGGCGAGTTCTCCCTGGATCCCAGGCAGTCTGACCTTGCTAACCAGTCTACCATGTAGAACATTTTGGTTTTCTTACTGAATTCCATAAAGACAACATCCACTCTCCTGCCTTCATCAATCATCTTCATCACTTCCTCAAAAAATTTCACCGAGTCAGTGAGACGTAATTTCAATTGTACAAAGCCCTCTTCAGTCCTTGTCTTTCCAAATACATATCGATCTTTTTCCTCGAAATCTCCTCCAACAATTTAGTCACCATTGACGTCATGCTCACCAATCTAGAGTTACCTGTTTTTTCTTTACTTTCTTAAATAATTGCGCTATGTTAGCAGCCCTCCAGTCTTTTGACACCTCACCTGTGAAAATCAATGTTACAAATATATCAGCAAAATGCATAAGCAATCTATTTCCTAGCTTCCCGCAAACATCTGGGATACAACTGATCAGGTCCCAGGGATTAGTTCACCTTTATGTGTTTTAAAATGTCCAACACCTCCTTGTAATATAGACACTTTTCAAGGTATCATTGCATATTTCTTCATTCTCTCGTTCTTGTAACGTCCTCCACATTAAATACTGAGGAGAAATACTTGTTTCGTATCCCTCAAATTTGTTGTGGTTCCATAAATAGGTAGCCTTCCTGATCCTTAAGGGGCCCGATTGTCTCCCGAGTTAATCTTTTGCCATTAAAGGATTTGTAGAATATCTTCAATGCCTCATTAACCCAATTTCCAAAGCAATCTCTTATCCACATTTTTCTGGCCCGATTTCCCGATTGATGATACACTTGCTGCCCTTATGCACCTCTCGGGATTCACTTGATCTCAGCTCTGTTTACCGGACATATGCCTCCTTCCTTACCTTGACCATAACATCAATATATCTAGCCATCCAGCACTCCCTGCACCCACCAGCCTTGCCCCTCTCACTAATAGGAACACGTTTGCTCTGGACTCTCTGAAACCAAATTTTGATGGCCTCGCATTTTCCAACCATCCCTTTACCTGTGAATAGGGTATTCCAATCAGCCTTTCACAGGGCTCACCTAACACTTTCAAAATTGGCCTTGTTCAAAGTTAGAACTTTAATGTTGACATCAAGTATTTCCGATTCCATAATTAATTTAAAACTAATATTTATGCATAACAAACTTGAAAGTTAAATAAACACTTCCTGTGCCTCTATAACGGGCTCGAGAGACTGAATAGGCTCCTCCTGTCCCTCTGTATTACACTGGAAATGCTGTCCCTCTGTAATAGACCCAAGAGGCTTAATGGCCTCCTCCAGTTCTTCTAAACACACTCGAGAGGCTGCATGGCCTCCTCCTGTCCCTGTGTAACAGATCCGAGACACAGCAACCTGTGGATTACGAGCAGCCGGTCAACTGTATCTGATGGAGGTCCATTCCTTTTCAGTTACAGAAACACAAACAACACAATGTACTCCAGGTGCCCTCTCAGTGACACCTGATACAGCTGCAGTGACAAATCTCTTTGTTTTGAATGGTTCTGTTGGCAAAATGTGCCAATATTCCAACTTTCCACCTTTTCAAGTAGCAACAGGTTAATATGGGCTGAATGGCCTTCTCCTATCCCTCTGTAAGGGGCCCATAGGGACAGAATTGCTTTGGCCTGTTACTGAGCAGCAGTCGCAATGCTCTGTCTCAAGGTTATGAAAGGATTTGAAAACAGGGTATTAAAACCAGGAGTAGCCTCACACTGGTCAATAAGTACCATACTTTGTTTCAGGTATCTAGAAACGTGCCCACCAGACGTTTTTTTTTTACGCAGCAGATCTGTCATTTTATAACTGCCTATTTTCATAAACAGAGTGGAACATATATAGACCGCTGCAGTGTTCTGTTAATACTCTCATATACAAGGGGAAAAAAGATTAAAAATATTGAAAGATTTATGGTCCATCCCTCAGCAACCTTATCCATTCCGTCCAAAACCAGTAAATGAAAAGTGATGAATTGGTTAACGGAGCCTGTTTGTTCAGTGACTGTGATTAATGCCAATCTCCATGGATTCGAATTATCCCAGTGGAGGGTTTCAATCTTTCAATGATAAATGGGCTCCGTTCAATGTGTCAACCCATAACATGAGCGGGAGCATCACTGACAACACTGATCGGGATTAGCAGATCCAGAGAGAAGGGGAGGAGAGATCAGAATCTGAGAACATTAGACTGGAATGTTCCAACAATGGATCAGAATCAGAGAACATTAGACTGAAATATTCCAACAATGGATCAGAATCTGAGAACATTAGACAGGAATATTCCAACAATATACAGGAGCTTATCCGATTATGTTTGGTATCTTTCTGAATTTGATTGGATGTCATTATCATCGCGGATATATTTCGCTCTTCACATTATTCAATACTTTTATTATCCCTTCCTGGCTATCGTTGGTGTTCCTGGTGAGTGTCACTATCTAGATTTTGTTTTCTATAAACCGGTCATGAGTGTATTATTGTTATTTCATATAGTCTACACTTCCTGCCACTATTATTGTTACAATCCAATCTCTCAATCCAGATATTCACTCTACAGACCACTACTAACTACATTAATGAAGGTGTTCAATTTCTGTCTCCCTCGCTGCTCTGGCAGTGTTACTCACGGGTCTCTATGTTGAACTATTCAGTTTCAGGGGAGAACCACAATGCATTGTCTCATTGCCTTTACTGTTAAGAGCATGGAGGTCACTTTCTACTCTTCTGGTTACAAACTCCACTTCCTTCCACTGTTTCCATCCCTTTCCTGGCCAATATCTGCAGCTGAAGCAGTCAGGTCACAACTGTGGGAGATCCCTTTGACTATGAGCTGATTCTTGACACCATACCCTGAACATTTCTAACTTGAAATACTCACCACTCCAGAATATATCTCACTGGTTTATTCGATCTGTTGTTTGAACCTTGAGCTATGAAATACAGTCTTAATGAAGCCAATAATCTGCTGCTGACACTCTGGGCTTCAAACCTGCTGAAGCAAATCTGATTCAACCTCACACCAAACTCCCATCCATCTGTCATTCATGTGCACGCCGATGGATATTGCTATTGTGTCTGGCAATGCCTTTATTTTAACATTCTCAAACACTTTAGCTCATTTGTCCATGAAACCTCTCTCGTTCTCTCTACTGATTAACAAAAAGCTTGCCTGTTGTTCGTATTTAAAATAATTTCCTCCATGTGCGTTCCTTCTCAAACAATGAGTTTTGCACTCACCCACGCCAATCGCGTGCACACACACACACACACACTCTCTCTCAGTCTCTGATGAACACACACACACGCAGAGAGAGCAAACCTTCCCACTGTAAGCAGTAAATCTGTTGCGAGTATAGTTAGCATATGATAGTCAAGTTTGCAATACTCTCTATGCTGTGCAGATAGTGCAGTTTACTGAGGAACACACTAGCATGCTCTGCACAGCTCTCCATGCTGGGCTGTCACCTTGCCCCAGTTAATGTTGTTTGTGGTGTTCTCTGAAGCAGATTGAGAACTTGATGTAACAAACCATTTCAGCTGATCTGACAATGCCTTTATTCATTGTTCTCATTCTTGTAATTTTACTCTCGAAGATCTCACTTCGCCAGTTAGTCCCACTGCCCTGACGTTTTCCACATATTTCCACAACATCTTTTCAGTTAATTAACTGTCTGTTTCTGTCTTTAATGTGAATCTCTTGTCCCTTTCTTTCTTTCCCTGGTCTTGGGTTTTGGCCTCCCTAATGTATCGATTGCTGGCATTGTGTAGCTCAGAAATAATGAAATGGGGTGTGTCAGGCTGTTGTTCACTTCCCGGTATGTCCCATGTGATGGTCCATGGACAGGCGTGTTTCAGATGTTATGAGAAACATCCTTGTAACTTGGTCTGTACCTGTGGCTGTCGCTCTCAGGTGACCATGCGATTAGTAACAAAAGGAAGCCCACTGAGTAAAGGACCACGCATATAAATTGCCTGACAATGCTGTCACTTTTTAAATAAGAGGTTATTTTCTCCCTTTTTTTAGTAAGAGACCTTAAAGGTAAAACTTCCGACTGAAAACGGCTCAAGTAAATAACTTATGGGGCTTTTAGGGTTTTTTAAATAAATAGCAGTAACAATGGCCAGCTGGCACAGACCAGGATTTCTAGGTTTTTTTTTATATTGTAGCTATAACAATCACCAAGTGCTTGGGGTGCCAGAAGGGTTGTAAGTTTCAGTAAATTATCCACAGCTGGTATTCTCTCTGGAACCTCACTTGATGGTGTTTCCTCCTGGATTGGAGAACTGTATGCAAGAATGCATGTCTGAATGGTCCTTTTTGCGAAGGGGTGTGTTTATGGGATGTTGATATATTGGAACAGTTCATTAGTAGAAGGTACTGAATCCATTATTCGGTTAAGATTGCCAATAAAAAAATTATTCTAAATTCATCTTCATTTCTAATTGGATTTTCATTAGAGTGTTTAAATATATTGTGTTTTGCTTAATGGTAGGTGGTTTGAATAGTTTGACATCTGGAACACCCAACTCACGTCTACCTTTAAAATAAGGAAAGGTTGGCATCCAACCTACCTTCTTAAAATAGTTTGAGGCAGTCCGGTTCGTCTATAGCAAACTGTGGACTCTTGTCTTGTTCTATATCGATAATACCAAATTGGGTTTAGAATTACAATCCCTACAGTGTGCAAGCAGGCCATTCTCCCCAACAAGTCCACACTGATCCTCCGAGGAGTAACCTACCCAGACCCATTCCTCTACCCTATTATTACACATTTACCCGGACAAAGGCAACTAACCCACACATCCCTGAAAACTATGAACAATTTATCATGGCAAATACACCTGACATGTACATCTTTGGATTGTGGGAGGAAACCAAATCATCCAGAGTAAGCTCATGCAGACACTGGAGAGTATGCACCAGGAGGCTATTGGGTTCAAAGGTCGTGTATGGTAGTTGATAGTGTCTTTTTTCTGGATGTTGAATTTGGTTGGTTTAAACAGTATTTTGTGTGAAAAGATTCAGTCCTTAAGAGTTCTCTGGGTGTGGAAAAGTGAAGTTGGCGGTTTTACAAAAGGTAATGATGGTAAAGCTTTCGGAATTGACAGACAACCTGGAGTTAGGGTTGCGATTGTCTGTGAGAAAATGAGAGATAATTACAGCTATAGATCGGCAATTACGTTTAGTAGAACCGCCATCAGACTCTTTGGAAATGGCTGGAATTCAATTTCAAATGATGGTCTTTGAACCTGAGAAGGAATTGAAAGAGTTTGAATTATGATGAAAAGTAGAAATAAAAGAAAGGGAAACGAAGAAGAAAGAGAGAAAAGGATAGAAGAAAAGCAGAGAGTTTCAACTTAAAAAGTTAGCAATTAGAGAGGAAAGTTGATATAGAAGGCGGAGATGAAGGTAGAATGTCGGTGGGATGAGGAGGATAGTGCGGTTGAGCAACCCTATTGTCACCAATGGCCTAACGAGGTTCTGTTTTAATGCATCCAGGCATTCTCTAAATTTGATGAGAAGGCTGGGAAAGCCTTTTGAATTTCATTTGAGAAAGTGGCTAAACAAATGCAGACACCAGTGACCATGTGAATTTATTTGATCCAAAGCTGACAGGTATATGCATCCCTATCGGAGGAGGTATCTGGGGAGTATGAGGTGTGTAGAAAACCATCTGAAGTGTCTATGAGCTTGGGCCAGACACTGACAGACAGCGTTACAGGAATCGAAAAGAGGGTCCCTGGTTAAACGCACATTGAGTTTGAAAGGATCAAACAAAGTAATTTTGAAAGGTGGTAAGGGTATTAAAAACAGAGCAAACCTATGACACTTTTAGAGAGATTCTTATTTTGGAGAAGTTCAATAATTCACTTCCTGCAGTCGTGAAAACTCGTGTGGAAGAGCAGAGTTAAAACGGCAAGATTAGAAGCTGAAATGGCTGATGATGATTGAGTTCAGAAATCAAAGTTTGGTTTCTGTGAGAGATGGAGAAGAATGTGCGAGGTCTTGTTAAGGTTTACAGGCATAGGCCAGGAGTAGCAGGTAAAGAGGTTAGAGCATTAAGAGGTACAGAAGCATGTAATTCTTTTATGCTGAGACATGAGGAGCTATGTCATTCAGAGGGAGTAGTGGAGAGATTAGAAGCGCTACATTATGTAACGTGTGATTGGAGTGTCCAGTGGAAACATCAACAGATTTATTCCACAATGGGGAAGGAGGCCTTGGTATTGGCATTGCAACATTTCAGATTTACATTGCCAATAACACACCTGAGACAAATCTTTATCACTGATCATAACCCCTTAAAATTTTTGGTTAAGTTTAGGGAGAAAAATACCAATCTGTTTCGATTGAGCTTATTATTGCTGCCATCCAGTTTGAAACTATACAGGCGACAGGGTGATAAAACCTAAGTGTGGAGACTTGGATGAAGAAAGACAAAGGCATTCTGTGGCAGGAGTAAAATGATTGAAATCGAAATAGATGTGAATATTTGTATGCTCAGAGTCAATGTAATATATATGCATTTCAGTCTACTAATAGAGGAAGAGTAGGAGGTCTAAAATGAATCCACCTTTGTGTATTGATAGATTATTTTATTAAAGATGGAGTTGTGAGGACACTATCACTGTAAAAAGGTTATTTTCTCTTGGGTTTTTCTTTTGAAGAGAGGTGTTAAAGGCAGAGGTGCAGAACTGCTGTCTGAAAACAGTTTAAATAAATAACTGAGATTTTAGGTTTCATTAAAACGGTGGTAACAATGGAAGGACAGTGGCCAGCTCTCCCAGACCAGATTTCCTCATTTTACTTTTAGCTGCAGCATTCAGAAGCTGCTGGGGATCCCAGAAGGGTTGGAAGTTTCAATACATGATCCCCAGCTGCTTTTCTCTCTGAGATCTCTGTTGATGTTGTTTCCTCCTGGATTGGAAAACTGCTGTAAGGATCTGAATTTGAATATATCTTTGTGCCAAGCGGTGTAAACCAAACAGGTACGGTATCTATTGTTTGTGTAAGTGTTCCAACATATAAGCTATCCCAAAACGTTCTTTTCTTTGATTGTAGTTTAACTAAAGCATTTGAATAGATTATATTTTGCTCAATGTCGAGTGGTTTGACTAGTCACAAAATAACTGGAACGCACACTTCCCATCTATATTTAAAGTAAAGGAAGGTTTGGGTCTAAACGGCCTTCTGGAAATATTTTGAGGGAATCTGGTCTGGTCGAAAACACTTGTAGCGAGGGGCTTCTGACTGGCTTCTGCAATTGAAAATTTAGTGGAGGGTCAGGGGAGGTTTTGCTGGAGGTTGTGCTGTAAGTTGCCTCAGACATTCAGGGAGACCTTAGGATTTAGCGACCCAACTCTGGATGGAGCCTGGGGACTGTAGTTACAGCATCTGGGTCTGTAACATGAACAACAAATGGAGCAGAGGCTGCAGAGCGGGGAAGCTCTGAAATCACACAGCGAGTGTGTGTGGGGAAAGGGATCTGCTGTATCTACCCCGGATTTTCCAGGAACAATTTCCCAAACTCCACTTAACCCAGGATCAAAGTATGAGGGGACCCTGACTGAACAAGGAGCTGGTCACAGAGAGGTGTCACCTCCTTCAACACGACCTGCAGTCTATCACCAGGGGGAGGATGGTGTTGCCAGGGGCTGTGAGGGTCACTGTTTCATTCAGCTTCTATGATCCAGAACTTTCCAAGCAGGACGAGGTGACATATCCATCATCTCCCAGTATCTCAACATCAATGTTACCATTCGGTGATGGAGGATATATATGGTTGATGAGGTAAATAGATTGTTTCTCTCTCAGCAGGGAGCTGCCGGTTGTATCTATACTGGATAGTGGGATTCCCGATGCATCTGCAAAGTATCCATATTAATGCGGAGATGTAGAGGAACTGAAGGAGCTCTCTCTCACTCCATTAATGTCACAGCGTGCCCATCACAGTACATCATGTGGTGAATACCTACTGTCCTGGCAGCAGTCATGGTCTCTTCATTCAGAAGCAGTCAGCCAGTCTCATCGTCATCGGGTCTCCACGTAGAAAGGAATGAATATATTTTGGATAAAGGCCGTCCCCTTGATGCACGTTTCAAAACACCATCCCCACCACCAAACAACCACATCAAAGTATTCCATGTGTACGGAGAGCAATGAGGTCACCTGGGGTGTCTGGGAGCAGACGATCAGGGATGGAGCAAAACCTCCCATGTCTGAACGGGGCTGAATGAATCCCCCAGTACACAATATCATTAATCCCTGTAATCCCTCTCCATTTCAGTAGCATACTGCCTTCCATTATTCCTGTAAATGAAATGACAGGTTATATCATGTTAACTTCCACCTGCCAAACTATTATCTGTTGCCTTGACCTCTCTGAATCTATTTGCAGACTCTCCACCCTCTCTTGATAAAGTAATCTCCTGCTTACCACAGCGACATCACCAAACTCAGCATCTGTATATCTGTTCCATCCTCCTGATCATTCATATAGACTGTAAATAGTTGAGAACCCAGCGCTGGTCAATGTGTGACCCTACTGGTTACGTTCTGTCTAACTGATTTGAGACTGATTTATCCTGAGTGCCTGCTTCGTGTATGATACCCAGTCCTCCCCCATTCCAGTGAAACACTGTCGAAGGGTTGAATAAGAACAAGGAGTATCTGTGAGGAATCCAACCCCTCGATGACACTGATGTCAACACGGCCTCTGTTCCACTTTCCTGCCATCTCTCCATCCTAAAACTCTAGTCTCTTATTGTAGATTGCGCCACATGAAAAAAAATCCACTCCATATCAACACATTCAATTACTTTTAGAATGTTACAGACCTCAATGAGATCTCCTTTCATTCTTATAAACTCGAGAGTATATGCCTAAACTGCTCAATTACTCTTCATAAGGCAAACACTTCAAATATGGAATCAATCTGATGAAGCTCTTCTGAATTGCCTCCAATGGAAATGCATCATTGTGCAGGACACCCAAACTATACTCCAGTTGCATCCTCATTAATGCCTTGCATAGTTACACTAACACTCCCTACCTTTCTACTCTATCCTTTTATAAATAAACACTGAAATTATGCTTGCATTTCTCATTACTTGAAGTACCCGCAGGCAGGATTTCTGTGATATGCAAGCAGACACCCAGATCCCTCTGCACCTAAGCACTTTGAACTTTCTCTCCATTTAGATAATAATTTGTCTTTCTATTACACTGGCCAACTTGAATAGCCCCATATTTATTCCCTTTAATTTTCTTTGCTAAATGTTGGCCTATTCACGCAACCTATCCATATAGTTTTAAAATCTCTTGCATCATCATTCCGAAGTAATTTCCCACCGATGTGAGAGTCATCTGAAAATGTGGCATCGTATTTTCTCTCCCGTCAACCGAGTACAGTAGTACCAATGATTGCAAATGGTTGAGGCATGAGTACTGAAATCAATGGCACCCCACAAATTGCATTTGCCAAAATATAATGACACTTTTATTCCATCTGACTGCATTTTGTTGGTTAACCAATCCTCCATCCAAGCGAATAAACTACTCCTAAACCCATGTTGTCTGATCTTACCACTTACTTTTTGGAGAAGCGACACATCCAATGCCTTCAGGAAGACCAGATATGTTCCATCTCCCACGATCCACCTTTTTTGTGACATCTTCAAATAACTCAAGCAAACACTTCAAACTTGATTGTCCTTTGTAAAACCATGTTGACTATGATGGATTGTGGTTTAACTTTGCAAATGTCCTGAACAATGGACTCTAACAATTTGCCTTAAATTACAATGGTTTATTGTTACACTTTAGTCCCGAATGTATACCATTATTATAAGTTCTTCCCTTTCGAAAGCCTTTACGTTTTCTTTGAATTCCTATTTAATGGGCAAACGTTTTTAAGAGATCTGCTCCAGTTGCTGTGTAAGAGCCATGTGTGGCTGAATGGACTCATCATCCTGCTGGTGTACAAACTCGATGGGCTGACGTCTTTCTGGTATTCCCATGTTGTCAGCTCCAAGGCCAGAATGACCTCCTCCTATTGATGCTTTAGAGGATTGGGAGATTATGGAATCTTACTGTTGCTCTCTAACATTTTGATGGGCTGATGGGTCTTCTCATACTTCTCCATGGAAATATTGAACGGTCTCCTCATGTATCCGGGAGATGGTTCCGAGGGGTTGATTGGTCTTATCTTGTTCCCATACAAAAGACACGTGTCGAAATTACTACTTCCTTTCTCATTAAAGAAGTCTCAGATAGTTTTTGTCCTTATCCAATTCCCTTGCAATAGGCTCGGTGGGTCTGAATGGCCTCCTGTTATCCAGGTGTAACAATCTCCAGTCACTGTGTGACCTCCTCCAGTTCCTATGTTACAGACTTGAGGAGGCTGAATGGACTGATCCTGTTGCTGTTTAACAGGATACTGGTGCAGCATGTCCTACTGTTATAGGCTCAAGTGGCTAATTGGTCTCCTTCTGTAAATGTATATCAGGCTCCAGGGGCTGAATAGCCTCATCCTGTTTTGTTGTAACAGGGTCGAATGCTTGAATATCCTCCTGTTGTTCCTGTGTAACACACTGGAGAATTGAATGGTTCCTCCACTATCTGTGTAATTCGCTTCACTCGTTGACTACATCTGTCATCGATGTTGAAGTAAGTTCATCCTTATTTTTTGTAAACTCCAATGGCTACTGGGTCAACCTGATCATCCTTTCGTTATAAGCTAGCACCTTCATTGCAGGAATCAGTTGAGGGAACCATCTCTGAGCTTCTTCCAATATAACAACATCATTTCTTCACTGAAGAGATTAAATCTGTACACACTACTCCAGATGTGATCTCACTAAGATCCTGTACAGCAGCAGCAGCATTTTACCAGCCTGTTGTAAGGTTCCCACCCAGGTTAGAGCTGTCTCAGCTCTCTGGGGGAATATAGAGCATTGTTGGAAAATCATTGTCCTTCTCTCCTCCATCAGCATAACGGGAGATCTGGAGAAATTAAAGTTTGAGAAGTTCATAAATGATGTGGCGAAATGATCTCTACCATTAATCTCTCCAGAGCCCACATCGCTAAGATTCCACAGAATCTAGTAAGATGGAGCAAACATTGATGGGAGTTATATATCAAAGTGAAAGCTGCAATAAAAATGCTGGACATGTGAGAAACAGGAAATGAGATATACACATTTGTGGGTACTGCAGTAATAATATACTGCTTACATTATATCTAAACTGTGTTAACCCAATTGAATGCTAATGCTGGGAAAATGGATTTCATGACCGCGTGTGAGATGGTTTACATGAACATTATGTCGAGCACTGAGCTCGAGATCAGGTTATTGAGGAATTGGTGTTGAGTGATCAGAAGTGCTAATTGACAATATTGCAGGAAAGGATATTTTGGGAACACTGACCACAATGTATTGGTTTTCTTTTATGCTGTTTGAGTACACGACAGTTTTTGTTGTATTTGAAGTAACCATTTGAAATCTGAGTCATGCAGACCATGAAGGTGTGAGGAGAAAGTGGGGACTACAGATGCTGAAGATCAGATTCGAAGAGTGTGGTGTTGGAAAAGTACAGTCAGGCAGCATACGAAGAGCAGATAATTCGAAGTTTCGGGCATAAGCCCTTCATCAGGAATGAAGCTTATGGGCCTAGGGGGCTGAGAGATAAATGACAAGAGGATGCGGCAGGGGGGAGGTAGCTGGGATTACGATAGTAGATGAAGGTGGGGTTGAAAGTGATAGGTGATGAAGGGAGACAGAACGCCTCATCTACTACATCCATTAAAGACAATGTGGTCTTCTCTACATTGGTGAGGCTGGAGGTCAATTTGTAGATCATTTCAGGGAACATCTCTGGGACAACCACATTGAACGACACCATCGCCTAGTGGCTGAGCACTTTAACTCCCCTCCCACTCTGCCAAGGACATGAGAGTCCTGGGCCTGCTCCATCGCAAAACCCGAGCCACCAGAAGCCTGGAGGAAGAAAGCCTCATCTTTTGCCTTGGGACCCTCCAACCACAGGGGATCATAGTGGATTTCCCCATTTCCCCATTTCCCCTAATCCCACCTTATCCTACTCCAACCTTCTAAGTCAGCACCGCCCTTTTGAATGTTCCTATATGTCCATAGTCCTTCCTATCAATCTGGTCCACCCTCCTCTCCGACGAACACTTTCAACCCCACCTTCATCTACCTATTAGATGAAAGGAGGCAGCTTAGAAAAATGCCAAGTATTGCAGTAAGCCAGTGGATTCAGAGAGATGTAGGACCCAGCAAAGGATGACCAAGAAACTGAGAAGAAAATCAAAAAGAGAAAAAGCGTGCAAACGAAAGGAAAACATAAAGACTGCTCAAAAGCGTCTATCAATGTATCAAAAAAATAAAAACAAGGCCAAATGTGGAATTGTTGGTGTGCAGACAGGGTAATTTATTGCAGAGAACAGAGAAATCGCAGGGAAAAGAAACAGTTTCTTTGTGCCTATCTTCATGGAAGAATGTCCAGAAATTCTCCCAGAAATACCAAGTGACCATGGGACTTGTGCAAGTAACGTCTAAGATCATTCTTATCAGTGTTTAGGTCATCTTTGAAAATAAAGCTGGATTGAGTATTTATAAATCTGACAGACTAGATGTACTTCATACAAAAATTTCAGAGGAAGCAGCAACAGACATGTTGATTGCATCGCGGATTTTCACATTATTTTCCAACACATTCCCGAAAGACATTTTGCCAATCTGGATAAGGAAAAGGTTATAAATATTATCCAACAGTTTAAGGAGAGATGAATTTGGAGAATGGTAAACTACAGACCAGATAACCTGTCATCCGCAGTCAGGTATGTCTTGGACTCGATTACAAAGAACATGCTACTAGATATTTAGAAGGTAAAAACATAACTGGGGAGTGTGAGAATGCACCGATGAAAGGAAAACCAGAAGTGACAAACATTTTTTTGGAATGGTTTGAAGATGATCCTTGTGGACATAGGCAATGAAGAACCAGTGGATAACGTATAGTTGGATATTCATGAGCTTTTTTAAAGAACTCACACACTGAGCTCATAAGAAAAGTTAAACCGAGAGGTATTAGGAAGAACATATGCAAATGGGAAAGTAAAAATTAGGTTTACATTCATGTGAATGTAATTGGAAGATAGAGGATGTCGTGCACCAGTTGCATCGAGCATTGGTGAGACTAAACTTAGACCATTGTGTATCGCTCGGAGTCCCAATCTAAGAAAGAATATACTGACTACAGAGGAACTGCAAAAGATATTCTCCAAATTAACCCCTAAGTTGGCAAGGTTGTCTGACGGGGTAACTCAGCCTGTAATCTCGAGTTTCGAAACATGAGAGGTGATCGTAGTGAATCTTAGAAACATCGAAAGGACTGAATAACAGAGGGACATGAGGACGTACAAGTAGGTGAGATCTGGGAGAATCCCATGATATTCTACACGGACAAGTAGAACAGAATAATCAGCAAACAGTCAGTGTACATTAGAAACCAAAGGGGCAATCTGTGTGTCAAGCTGGAGAACATTGATGGATTGTAACATGAGACCTTCACATCTATTTTACATGGGAGAAGGAGGATGCAGGTGCAGAATTCAAGAAGATGGACTGGACAACTCTTGAACAGATTGATGTAAAATACGAGTAGGGATTTGAGGCTTTGTTCTGTACAAATTTGGACCAATCTCCATGTCTGAATGAGTTGTATCACAGGCGGCTGTTGGGGTCAACGGAGGAATGACCCTGATTGAATATTTTAATTAGAATCTGACCATAGGGGAGGTGCCAGAGAACTGGAGGACTGCTAATACGATTACACTTCACAGTAAGGGTGGGAGAGATAGTCTAGGTGACTATAGATGAGCGAGTATTAGATCACTGTTAAGGAAACTACTGGATAAAATAGGGAAGGAGAAAATCGAACTCCAATCAGAGTCACAAGGTTTGATCAGGGATAATTATCATGGCTTTATCAGAAGAGAGTCGCATCTAATGGATTTGATTGAATTAGTTTGAGGAGGTCGACTCTTTAGTTTTGTAGGAAGGCCTTTGACAAATTTCCAGCTGGGATACTGAGAAATAATGTAAAATCTCACAATATGAAGGATACCTGGACAGGTTACAAGGAGAATTGTCTTAGTGGCAGGAGGCAGAGGGTGGTGGGAGAAGGCTGTTTGTGTGACTGCAGACCAGTGTCCCCTGGTGTACCACAGGAATCAGTGCTGTGTCCCTTATTGTTTGTGTTATTCATAAAAAAAGACGTGAATGTGGAGGGAGCTAGATGGAGAGGGGGGAAGGTGTGATTAGTAAGTGTATGTTTGACATAAAGATTGACTGGTTGGTTCGCAGTGAGGAGGAAGGCCTTAAGTTACAGGAAGATGCAGATAATTGGTCAGATGGGCAGATCAATGGCACATGGAATGTAACCCTGAAAAATATGAGGTGATGCACTTTGGGAGAAGGAACCAGACAGGGGAGGACTCAATGAATGGCAGCACACTGGGAAGCTCAGGGTGTGCTTCTCCACACATCCCTGAATGTGACTGGACAGGTTAATGGACTAGTTAAGAATTGGACCTTGGGTGTTGTGTTTCCTAATCAGCGCGTAGATTATAAGAACAATGCAGGGCTTTGGTTCGGCCAAAATGGAGTACTGTATGTAGCTCTGGGAGCCACATTCCAGGAAGGATGTGATTGTACTGGAGTGGGTGCAGAGGAGATTCACCAGGATGTTCCCTGGGATGGAACATATCAGCTATGGAGAGAGGCTGGATAAGCTCTTGTTGTTTACTTTGGAGCAGAGTAAGCTGAGGGGTCCGTGATTCAGGAGGATAAGATTATGAGGGACATGGACAGGGTGGATAGACAGCAGCTGTTCCTTTTAGTCAGAGGGTCAAGAACAAAGGAGCACACTTTTAAAGTGAAACGTTTGAGGTTCAGTGAGGATTTAAATATTTTTTCACCTCGAGGATGTGGGGTTCTGGGATTACTTTCTGAGAGGGGAATTATCACGGGTAACTTCACAATCATTAAAAAGTACTTGGACAAGCACTTGGAAGTGTCATAACATTCCAGGCTATGGGCCTGGTGTAGGAAAGTGGGACTTATATAGATCGTGCTGTATTTCTGTTGGCACAGATTCTATGCTCCTGTGAGTATATGGTGTGGCAGGTCAATTATTGAGCAGTCTAAGGCAGGAATTGATGGCTTTCTGAAGTGTATATTCACAAGGGTTAAAAGAGTGAACTGTAATAGCTTGTTAAATTATGTCAATGTGAGAAATATGAGAAAAAAAGTGCAGTTTCCTTACAGTTTGAAACCAGAGAATAGAGAATGGGAAACAGGGAAATGGCAGAACTATGAAGCCACTACTTCAGTTCTGTCTTCACAGAACTTTCAAACAATACAAGGAAAACCAAGTCTGGTGTGGAAAAATGATAGAGTACATTGATCATAGAACATAGTTAGGAAATGGTTTAGCAGAAATTTTTGTGGCTGAAAGTATTGGTCATTGGCAACACTAACATAGATTTTTGAAATGGGAATTATGTTTGAGAAACAGAATGGGAGACAAATGAAAAAGAAGCAATGGATGTAAAACATGTGGATTTTTAGAAAGATTTTGGTGAAGCTCCAAGCACAATTTGCAAAATCAAATCTGAGTGGATTGGGGGCTAATATATGGCTATGTTTCCAGAATGGGACAGCTGGCAGGAAACGGTGAATAGAAATAACCAGACTCGTCAAGCAACAGCCTGACATTTTCTGAAAGGTATGATTCTGTGAGTATGACTATGTCCCAGACTCCCCATCACCTTCCCCGGATATCTCCTGTCTCATCAGCAGGACGGACACAGCAGAAGTGGTGGCACAGTGGGATACAGTTGGAAGGGAATTGCTCTTGGAGTCCTCAACAGTGACTCCGTATCCCATGAAGTCTCATGGCATTAGTTTGCACATGGGAAAGGAAACCTCCTGCTGATTACCATGTACCAGCCTCTCTCAGCTGATGAATCAGTACTCCTCCATGCTGACCAACACTTGGAGGAAGCACTGAGGGTAGCACGGCTGCAAGATATACTCTGGGTGGGGGATTTCAATGTTCACCACTAAGAGTATCTCAGCGACAGCATTACTGATCGAGCTGGCCAGGCCCCAAAGGATATAACTGTTCGACTGGTTCTGCAGCAGGTGTGGAAAGAACCAACAAGAGGAAAATACATACTTGAACACAGCCTTACTAATCTGCCAGTTGCAGAAGTATCTGTCCATGACATGATCGGTAAGAGAGTCATTGTGGAGACAAACTCACACCTGCACATTGAGAATAACCTGCATTTTGGGTGGTACTATCACGTTGCTAAACAGGGCAGACTTCGAACAGATCTAGCAGCTCAAATCTGGATGTCCATAAGGTGTCGTGAGTCATCAATAGCAGCCAAGTTGTACTCCTGCATAACCTCATGGCCTCCCGCATATCCCCCTCGCAACAATTGCCATCAATCTAGAGGATCAACATTGGTTCAGTGGAGTGTGCAGGATGGCAGGAGTTGCACCAGGCATACCTGATAATGGGGTGTCAGCCTGGTGAAGCCACCAATCAGGACTACTTGTGCGCCAAAAAGCATAAGCAGTAAGTGATAGAAAGAGCTAAGTGATCTCACAAGCAAAGGAACAGATCTAAGTTCTGCAGTCCTTCCACATCTAGCCGAGAAACGTTGGGGACAATTAAACAATTCACTGGAGGAAGAGATTCCACAAATAACCCCTTCCTCCATGATGGAAGAGCCCAGCACTTCAGTGTTTCAGATAAGGCTGATACATTCGCAACAATCTTCAGTCAGAAGTGCTGAGTGGATGATCCATCTCAGCCTCCTACAGTGGTCCTCAGCAATTCAGTTACCAGTCATCAGCCAATTTGGTTCAGTCCACTCGATATACAGAAAGAATTGCAGATACTGGATACTCCAAAAGGTGCATAATCTGACACCATTATGTCAATAGTACTGAAAACTTGTGCTCCATAACTTGCCACTCCCCTAGCCAAACTATTTCAATACAGTTACAACAATGGCTTTCCCCGATTATGTGGAAAATTACCCCAAGTATCTCCTGTATATAAAAAGCAGAACAAATCCAATCCGGCCAAATATAACATTTATTCAGTCTACTCTCGATCATCAGTAAAGTGGTGGAAGGTCTCAGTGATTTTAACCAGCATGTGCTCAGCAATACCTTGGTCAATGATGCCCAGTTTGGGCTCCACCAGGGCCACTCAGCTCCTGACCTCATTACCGTGGTTCAAACATGGACAAAAGAGCTGAATTCCAGAGGTAGGGTGAGAGCGATAGCCCTTTAAATCAAGGCTGCATTCGACCCTGTGTGGTATCAAGGGGCCTTAGCTACACTGGAATCAATGTGTATCAGGGGCAAACTCCCCGCTGGTTAGAATCATACCTAACACGTAGGAAGATGGTCATGGTTGATAAAGGTCAGTCAACTCAGCTCCAAGTCTGTAGGGGTCCCTCGGGCAGTGACCGAAAACTTCTTCAGGGCTGCTTCACCAATGCCTTCCCTCCATTTTAAGGTCAGAAGTGAGGATGTTCGCCAATGATTGTACAATGTTCTGCAACTTTTGTGGCTCCTCAGATACTGAAGCAGTCCATGTTCAAATGCGACAAGATCTGGACAGTATCCAGGCTAACAAGTGGCAAATAATATTGAGGCCACACGAATGCCAGACCATGACCATCACCAATAAAATACAATCTAACCTGCCCCTTGGCATTCAATGGTGTTACTATCACTGAATCCCCACTATCAAATTCCTGGTGGGTAATCATTGCTCAGAAACTCACTGGTCTCGCCACATGAACATAGTAACTATAAGAGCAGGTCCGAAGCTAGGAATACTGCGGCGAGTAACTCACGTCCTGACTTCCAAAAGTCTGTTCATCGTCTTCAATGCATAAGTCAGAAGTGTGATGGAAGACTCCCAATTTGCCTGGATGAGTGCAGCCCCATCAACACTCAAGAAGCTTTATACCATCCAGGACAAAGCAGCCAGTTTGACTGTCCCTTCACCCACAATGCTCCACCATCAACGCTCAGCAGCAGCAGCAGTGTTTTACTATCTACATGCTGCAATGAAATGATTCACCAAAGATCCTCAGAGACCATCTTCCCAACTCACGACCACATCTATCTAGAAGGACAAGGGCTGCAGATGGATGGGAATACCATCATCTTCAGGTTCCCCTCCAAACCATTCACCAACCTGACTTGGAAATTTATCACCGCTCCTTCACAGTCACTGGGTCAGAATCCTGGGATTCCCTCCCTAATGGCATTGGAGGTCAACCACAGCAGGTGGACTGCAGCATTCAACAAGGCAGATCACCACCACCTTCTCAAGGGCAACTAGGGACAGGAAATAAATGCTGGCCCAGCCAGTGACACCCAGATTCATGAAATAAATAAATAGAAATTAATAGAGGACGGTTGCTGAGGTGTCGCAGGGACCGGTGCTTGGGGCCCAGCTGTTCACAATGCCCTTTAAACAGTTGGTTACTGGAATCAGATACAATATATCCCAGCCTGCTGACAGCACTAACGGATGTGGGATTGTGAATGGGTGAGGAGGTTGTAAAAAAGCACCGAGAAGACTAAGACAAGTGGAGTGAATGGGTAAATACGTGGCAGATGCAGAACAATGTGGATAGAGGTGACGGTGTGCTCTTTGGTGGAAATGATAAATTGGCAGCCTACCATTTGAAAGGGATTTGTTGAAACATGTTGATCTACAAAGGTGCGTATGCTGCTTTTTGTTGTTTCCTTCTGCATAAACCTCTGAGGTCCCTGCAGTGCAGTGAATTCTGCAACCAGAAGTCAATACTGGCCATGGCATTGGCACGCTGCCCAGTGTATACAGACCCACCAAGTGGGGAGCTGCAACACTGAAAAGGATCTGCATCTCCCTGTACACCAGTCGCTGAAAGTAATATTTCAGATACAGAAAGCAGTGAGGAAGATAAATGGTGTGTGGACCTTCATTTCAGGGGGATGCGAGTCCAGGAGAAAGGGTGTCTTACTGCAGCTGTACAGGGCCTTGGTGAGATATCATCTTGAACATTGTGCAGTATTGTATGTAGTTTTGGTCTCCTTACCTAATAAAGGACAAACCTGACATTGAGGGAGAGCAGTGAAGGATGACCAGACTGATCTCTGGGATGACGGGCTTGTTGTGGGAGCAGAGTTTGGGGTGACTGGGCCAGTATTCCATGGGGTTTAGGAAAATGAGTGGCGATCTCAGTGAAATATACAAAACTCTGGCAGGGTGAGTCAGGTTGGAAGCAGGGATGATAATTCCCCTGGCTGGGACTTCTAAAACAAGGGGCCACAGTATTAGGTACAGGCAGTCACTCTGCATTGAGATGATAATAAATGTCTGCTCTCGCTGACTGGGGAACTTGGGGAATACGCTCGCACCTGGAAACCGAGACACTGCTTATAAATAAGGATTTAGAGACAGTAAAGGGATGGTGGGAGAGCAGGAGTATGGTATGGAAATGAAGGGCCAACCATGATTATACTGAATTGGTAGCAAACTCGATGGACCAAACGTACTACTGCACCACCTATTTTATAGCATCCCACGGTTACTCACATTAACGGATATGTAGATCGTGTGGGGTAAGTGCTTTAAGAGATTTTTTACATGAACTAGAATGGGGAGGCTCAAAGTGTTTTCCATTCCCTATGTTTCTGTGCAGTCTGTGGAAAGCTCTGTAAATGCTGTCACAAGCTCTCAGATGTTAGGAAGGTGGTTTCTGCAGGGTCGACAGGACTGTGTTCCCATTCCCTTTTCCGACACTGATGCTGAGGCCGGGTGTTCTGTCTGCTTTCATCCTTTCAGACCGCGGAGTAGTTTGCTTCGAACAGATCTGTTGGTCAAGTCTGGTAGCTTTAATGAGTTAGCATCAGGTAAAGTCCACGTGATTCTGACTCTGACATGTTCACCCACACTCGTCACTGAGCCATAGATGGTGTTGATGGCAATGACAGACTGAGGTGTTACCCTGGCAAAAAGTTACAGGTTGTGGTTAAATGCAGATCTGCTTCTCCTGCTTCTGTGGTCTACAGCACTACATGAATACGCAGTTTCGAGCTGCAATATCTGCAATGCAATTGTGCTGTCTGTTCCCCAACTCTCACTGAGACCCATTCACCCATCAGCCCTGCACTCAGTGCCCTAACCTGGTTTCTGATGTGGAAATACTTCCATTTTCATACTCTCATTCTGCTGAGGGTCTCTCTCCCCGGGTCTTGTTTCCAATCTGACACATTCCGTAAAATCATTTAACTGATCTGAATTCAAATGTTTAATTCACCCAAATCTTTTTCATTGAGAAATACCAATCTTCTGTATTTAAAGTGAATGTGTTTCCTCTGTTTGTTTACTTGACGATGATTAAGAGCTCTGTAGTGTCAGTGATGCCAGCGTTATGCAGTCTCAGAGCCAATGAATTCTCTGGATTCCCAATCATCTTCACCACATTGTATATTTTCTCTTTTGGTTTGATGCCTTATCACTCATGGCTGCCTTGTCCTCCCATGAGTATGTTTCAAGTTCTTGGGTTTGCATTTCTGGTATTATCTTCTGAATTATCCCCAGAACCTCCTCCCATTGCTGCTCCATGGTCTTTCCTGTTCAGTTCCCCTTCCAATTAACTCTGGCCAGCTCCTCCCGCATGTCTTTGTAGTTACATTGCTTAATTATAACCACATTACATCTTGAAGAGAGCATTAGATATAAACCGAAACAAGGAGTTTTGGGAGACGGGACACAAAGAATAATTGGTGGATTTCTTAACTAGATACAAAGGGAGAACGAGAGAGAGGATAGAGATCTGGAGATGTGGAAAATGAGAAAACTACATTATCGAAAGAAGTAGATGAACATCCCCCAATGTTTTGGCAATGCCTGTGTGCTGTGGTTCTTGGTACAGTGCATGTACAACAGAGTATTATGTTCAAATGCTGAGTCTGATGCCAGAATATTTATCTCCAATAATATGACTGACACTAGCTTTGGAAAGAACCCAGCAGGCCAAACATATTGAAGTCCCGGTAGAAAGGGGATTAACTGAAATAAGTTGGGACACCAGAATCAAGAATTTGAAGCACACATCCTGGTCAGAATGAGAGATTAGAGTTGGGAATCCCAGAAAAGGAGGGTTCGTTGAGAGGATCAAATCACGTTTTAATGTTTTATCAATTTTATACATCATATGCATCATTTTTCGTTAACTGTGTCTCTGTTGTTCATTTAAAATGTATTGTGCACATATGAAAAATGCGACTTATCTGCACACTCACATTGATTAAACAGTGTATATAAAATCATTTTTCCACCATTGAAACTGTCCTGTTGTTGTGTTACGCGGATACATGAACACCAACTGGCCACCAAAAGACATGACGCACTATCACTATGTTCCATACGTACAGACAAAGAAAGGCACCACTTTGACTGGGACAAAGTACACACAGATACTAAGACACGCAAGGACCTTCTTAGAGGAATGGTATTATAACCAGAAGTCCATTCTATAAACGGATCAATTTAGATCCTGTCTACATTCTCTTGTTAAAATAACCGGAAATGACATCACCCACTTTAAGAAACCAAGACCTATAAATAGAGAGGTGGGACATACCACCAGAGCTTCAGCGGAGACTCTCACTGATGATGTCACCTAGTCATGGTGATGAAACTTCTGAAAACAAACTTTTAAGCTCAGCGAGCTAACTTGCACAGATATAAATTGTTATTTTTTGTTTATTTGTGGAATTTAGGAGTTCTCTGTAGCTCATGTTTTCACAGATTATGATGTGAGGTGAGCTTTTCTAGGTGTGTGGTTTTAATTAACAAAGGGGTTCGACATTGATGTCATAACAGTTTGGGGCCTTGCCGTGTGGCACTTGGACCGACTTGAACAGATTTGAGATACAACGGGTCCCAGCAAATTCCAACTCATTGCAATTAGTGACTTTGATCTTCAAATAAAACCAGTGGGAAAATTCGTTTAATTTTATTACTTGTGGTTGGTTAAATGAAAAGTGAGGGAAATAGCTTTTAACATTACTAAAAGGTTCCCAAATTTTCCAAGGAAGTTTAGAAAGACAGGAGGAGGACATTTTTTAGAATTAGCAAATAGGCTGGAATTGGGTTTAACCAGGGAGAAAAGAGAAGCTGAAATTGTAATGGAGTTGGTTAAGCACTTTGATGTATCAGAGAAATAGGCAACTGCAGTAGAGTTAGAAAAACATAAATTGCAAATGTGGCAACTGGAGTTAGAAGATAAATAAAGGGACGGAAATAGAGAGAGACGAAAGAGAAAGACAAGAAAAAGAAAGAGAGACGGGATTTGAAATTCAGAAGTTGGGAATTAGAGAAGAAATTTAAATTAACAGGATGGAGATGAAGGGAGAATGTAGGGATGTATACAACTAGGTGAGTAACTTGCCATATTTCGGTGAGAAAATTGTCAAACCCTTTTTTATTTCATTTGAAAAAATGGCTAGGCAGATAATGTGTCCAGTGAACTTGTGGGTAATGCTAGTTCAGACTAAGCTGGTAAGCACAGCTGGTAAGGTATGTGCAGCGCTGTCAGATGAGGGATCAAGAGGTTATCAAGATGTCAGATTGGCTATTTTGATTGGTTATGAATTGGTACTAGAAGCATATAGACAGAAGTTCAGAAAAATAGAGACGGAACCAGGTCAGACTTATATTGAGTTTGAAAGAATTAACCACAGTCATTTTGACAGGTGGGTGCTGGTCTTAAAAATGAATAAGACCTGTGAGGCTTGAGGGAGATTAATCTGCTGGAGAAGTTAAAAGACTCACTTCCAGAGATAGTAAGAATTAATGTGAATGAATAGAGAGTTCAAGAAGTGAGAAGCGCGGCAGAAATGGCAGGTAAATATGTATTGTGGCATGTGATGAAATTTAGCTTCTGGCAGGAATTTCATCCTGTGAGGGATAGAAATTGGGAGAAGGGACGATCACACATTACAAAGCGAACAGTCGTTCACAATAGTTTACCACAGGTGAAGAAAGAAGCCCAAGGGGGTTGAAAGGTGGTGAAAGGCCTCAGGTGCTCTCACTATAAGGGAGTGGAACATATAAAATTACAGTGATGGTGGTTTAAGAAGGGCACAGGGAAAAAGTTGTTTTCACTGCAGTAAGCTAGGACACACCGTGCTGGGCGTTAAAGGAAGACACTTTGGGGAAAGATGCGGTAGAAGAGGCTAAGCCCAGTGGCATTAGTGAAACTGGTAAAGGAGACCCCAAGTGGAGCCGAGGAGCTGCAGGAAATTGCACAGCCTCGGCAAGGGCTGGGTATGGGGGCAGTGCCTGATCTCTCTAAAGAATTCATCTCTGTAGATAAAGTTTACTCAGAAAGAACAGGGGGAGAAGGACAAGAAGTTACAATTTTGTGAGATACGGGATCTGCTCAGTCTCTAATAGTTGAGAAGTGAGGCGCCAGAAAAGCACAACAGATCAGGCAGCATCCAAACTGCAGGACAATCGAATATCAGGCAGTAACCCATCGTCAGGAACATGGTGGGGGGACAATGGGGCTGAAGGATAAATACGAGGGTAGTAGCTGAGCTGGTGGGAGGGTCACTGGGAAGGCAATAAGAAGATATCGGTGGGAGTGATAGTGATATGTTGGAGGGTAGAATGGAGTCGATAGGTGGAAAGAAAGATGGCTAGTTAGGGCAGTCCAATAGGGCAGTGTTATGTTGAACGGTTGGATCTGGGAGAAGTTGGTGGAGGGGAGATTTGGAATTTGGTGAAGTCAACGTTGATGCTGTACAGTTTGAGGGTTCCAGCTGTCCTACCACCGATAGGAGTCCTATCACCCTCCTGTCCGACCTACCACCATCACATCCCACTTGCATCTTGCACCCCAAACTCCCTTCCACCCCAGCTCCACCCCCAACCTCCCATTTATTTCTCAACATCCTTGCCCCTCCCTTCCCTCCCCCTTTCCTGATGAAGCATTTTTGCCTGAAACGCCAATGCTCCTGCCCCTCGGATGCTGCCGACGTGTTGTGGTTTTCCAGCCCCACACTTTACAACGCTCATCTCCAGCATCTGCAGCCCTCACTTTCTCTCACCCTCTAATAGTAAGAGATGAAAGTATTTTCACACTTTCTGGCATGTTAATCAAGAGCGTGTTAATTTGTGGAATGGGGACAGAAATTAAGCATTCCCTTGTAACGTCAGGATGGAATGCCAAATCAAGATTAGGGAAGTAACAGTGACAGTGAGTAACAGAGTGTCAGTTCCAGGAATACAGTTTGTTCTTGGGAACGATTTAGCAGGAGGCGAGTTGGGATAGGCACCCCTTGTGGTGGAGAAGCCAAAGGAAGACTAGGGAATTGGTGAGTTAAAAGAAAATTACCCAGGAATTTTCCAGACTGTGTAGTAACAAGATCCCACTGTCATAAGTTACAGCAGGAAGGAAAAACGAACGAAAAAAAAAATGGGTTGACGCTCAGTGAACTGACACCCTGTTTGATGTCACGGTGCAGGAAAACCCTGAACAGGCAGAGGATCAGGCAGAGGGGTTTAGTCCAGAAAGGCTAATGGACTTACAACAGATATATACACACACATTCACACACACATACACATGCACTCACACAGAAAAGGAATCAAAATATATTGTCGAACGTTATTAACTTAAAGATAGAATGCTAAAATTAAAATGGAGACCCCAATAGGTTAGTGCAGAAGGGAAATGGGCCGAAGTGCACCAGATTGTGTTAGCAGCAACGTACAGTGTTACGGGTAGCTCATAAACTAACTGCAGGCGGTCACTTAGGTGTACAGAAGACTCAGGATAAGGTACAGAAGCATTTCTAGTGGCCTGGAACGCACAGGGATGCTGTTAATTTTTGTTGTATATGACATACATACAAAATGGTAGGTAAGGAACAGGCAGTAATAAAATCAGCACCTTTCTTGCCAATTCCTGCATTCGAAGAACCTTGAACGTGGGTTCTGATTAATTGTCTAGCTCCCCTTTCTAAAGTAAAAGTGGAAACCAATATTTGCTGACCATAATGGGTGTGTCTACCAGATTTCCAGAGGCAATTCCATTCATGGAGTGTCAAGGCAAAAAGGGAGGTGGAGGAGTTGGTAGCTTTCTTTACTCGCTGTGGACTGCCCAGAGAGATTCAGTCAGACCAAGCGTCTCATTTTACCACTCAGCTATTTAAGGAAGTCATGGATGGCTTAGGCATGCAGCACTTCAAATCAAGGGCGTCCCATCCTGAATCCCAGGAACCCTTGGAAAGTTAGCATCAGACGCTGAAGACTATGTTAACAGCATACTGTCAGGGTTGGCCAAATGATTGGGAAAAAGGTGCCCCATTAAATTGTTTGCCATTAGAGATGTCCCAAATAAATCTACTCACTTTGCTTCCTTTGAGATAATATTCATACATGAAGTGAGAGGTCCTTTGAAATTAATTAAATATAAATTGACAGGACCGAAGTCGGAAATCTCACACCTGGATTATGTGCATGAAGTGAAGGAAAGAGTAGACAGAGTAGGTGAGTTTGCTAAACAGTATCTGAAGAGCATAGCATAGAATGATGCAGGTGGCAGATAAAAACACTGAAACTTTGAAGATTTCCCGTGGGGATGATGTATTATTATTGCCACCAGTGGTAAGAAATCTCTTCAAAGCCAGGTTTAGTGGCCCCTTTCAAATAAAAAAAAACGTGGAGTCAGTTAAACTTTCTAGTAAAGATACCAGAGATGACAAAAAACTTTATCGAGTATTTCATATGGATGAATAATGCACAGCCACATTTAAGACTCAGAAACAGAGTTGTGGCCAGATGAACAAATTGTGTAGTTTATCTGTATGATGTAGTGACCTTTAGCAAGTGATTGAAAGCTCACATGTTACCGTTGGCTGAGCATGTTGAACGATTACAAGAAGCAAACTTGGTAATAAACTTAAAGAAAACAGAATTCTCGAAGGCAGAGGTGACGTTCTTGGGACATTACATTGGACATGGAAGATTGATCCCATGGAACATAAAAACGAAGGACTTTGAGGAATTTCCACAACCATCCTCGAAGAAAGAGGTGCTTCGATTTTTGGAACTGAGTGGATTCTATCGGAAGTTTGTTCCAAACTTCAGCAGCGTATTGGCACCACTGATGGATTTATTAAAGAAGGAAACAGAATTGTGGTGGACAGAACAATGCCAGGAGGCATTTGAGAATTTTAACGCAGGATTAATCACCACACCAGCTTTAGCTACACCAAATATTCTGAAACCCTTCGAAAATTGTGTTTGATGCTCGGGATATAGGGGTCGGAGATGTATTGATACAGAAAGAGAATGATGGAATTGAATGGATAATTGGTTACTTGTTAAAAAAACTCATTATCCACCAGAAAAAAAATACAAAATCTCCATTATTGAACAAGAATGATTAAGTTTCACACTGGCCTGACAATATTTTAATGTGTATATGACAAACAAATTGTCGGATATGGTTGTGGACAATGACAAATCTCTGGCATTTTTTGGAATATTTAAAGACCAGAATATGAGAGTATTTAATTGGAGTCTTACCTTCCTGACTTTCAACTCACAAAATGTACAGGCTGTGGCTCCTACAACGTGATAGCAGATGGGTTTTTGCGGATTTAAAGGAAAACGTTTCGATAAAATTTGACTTATTCCAGTGTTGTATTGGTGTGCAGAATTAATATGAATGATATAACTGAGATTAATACTTTTATATTTCATATAGTTGGGATTCAGAATTAGAGGAAAAGAAATGTAGCCATCTTTTCATTCTGCTGGTTCATTTTATTTTCTGAAGTGGGAAGGTGTTATGAAAACAAAAACATGTATGGGCACTTTAAGACAGATCGGGTTTTGTTGAATAGAACTTAAAGCCACAGATGCCAGCTAAAGGTCACACTGTTTCACATGTCACCATTTGCTGAGAAATGGATACCTGAGTTTTGGTTGCTGTTTTGACAGCAATTTAAATCCAACCAAAGAGTTTCAATAACGCTCAGGATACCAAAACCAACAGAATTTGAATATTATTGTTTGGACACCTGGACAGCAATCAAATTATGAGAATTATTATATCATGGGGAGTATATAAACCCAGCATTTTGAAAATAGAGGGAGAGACACTGCCATCCAACAGCAGAGTAACTGCTGTAGAGCAGGAGTGCTAACTGGCCATCTCAAACACTCTCTATCAAAGATACATGTTCATTTAAACCTACTTGCAATTAACAAGAAAATGACGGAGGGAGATCAGCAGCTGAAAGAGTGAACACAGCAGGGAAGATAGAGACTGTGTGGTCTTAAGATTTTAATGTTTCATATGTGGGTTGTTGGAACAGCATATCTACAGAGTTGGAGTCAGATAGTAACTAGCTAAGAAAAGAGGGGCTTGTATTTGTGAATAGTTGTTGTTTAGTGTTCACTATTAAAGTTAAGAAACTAACTTGATAATTTTTGTTTAAATAGTGGAATGTAGGAGATCGGTGTCGCTCATATTTTAACAGATTACAAGGTGGGGCCAGCTTTTCTGGGTGTTTGGGTTTAATTAACAGAGGGGTTCGAGTCCACCTTGTAAATGTCCATCCACCCTAACCCCATTTACCTGCGGTTGGCCCATATGCTTCCAGTCCTTTCCTATCCACAAATTTATCCAAATGTTTTTGAAATGTTGTTAATGTACCCCCCTCAACCACATCTGCTGGCAGCTCATCCACGTACCAGCCCTCCGTATAAAGAAGTGGCCCCTCAGGTTCCCTTTTCTTTCTTCCCCTTTAACCTTAAACTGATCCCCTCTAATCCTCGATTCTCTATACCTTGGAAAAAGACTGAGAGCATTAACCCTATCCGTACCCCTCGTGATTTTATACAGCTCTATAAGGGCTCCCTCAGTCTCTTACACGCTAAAGAAAAGGTCCTAGCCTGTCCAACCTCTCCCTGTAACTCAGACCATTGGGTTCTGGCAACGTCTTTGTAAATTTCTTCTGCACTCTTTTTAATTTAATAACTTCCTCCCTATAACAAGTTGACAAAACTGAACACAATACTCCAAGTGCGGCCTTACCAAAGTCCTGTGTAACTGCAACATAAGGTGCCAACTTCTATCCTCAATATCCTGCCTGATGAAGGCCAATGTGCCAAAAGCCTTCTTCACTGCCCTGTCTACCTGTGACTCTACTCTTAGAGAACCGTGCACCTGAACACCAAGGTCCCTCTGCCCACTGCACCCATTAAGACCCTCCCATTCACCGTGAAACTCCCACCTTGATTTGAGTTTCCAAAATGCAAGACCTCACGCTTCTATATTAAATTCCATTTGCCATTTCTCGGCCCATCTCCCACCTGATTAAGGTCCTGCTGCAATTTCTGATAAACTTCCTCACTGATCATGCTCCCAATTACTTTAGTGTCATCTGCAAACTTACTAATCATACCTTGTACATTCTCAACCAAATCATAGATAACAGACAGCAATGGACCAAGCCTCCGGTCTGACAAACATCCTTCCACTCAACCCTCTGCTTCCTACCATCAAGCCAACTGTGTATCGAATTGGACAGTTCCCCCCGCATTCTACGAGATGTAACCTTCCTGAGCAGCCTGCCATGTGGAACCTTATCAAAGGCCTTACTGAACGCCATAGAGACTATGTCTATCACTTTGCCCTCATCAAACGTCCTCGTAACTTCAACAAAGGACTCTAAGAAATTTGGGCAGCATGATCTCCCCCTCACAAATCGATGCTGACTGCTCCGAATCAAACCCTGTGTAAGTCATGGGTGCAGTCAATGATATGCTGTCCTTCACAGTAAGATGATCCGAGTACATAAGTAAAGCCATCTTCCTGCTGTTGTAGAGTCTTGCTGAGAGAGCATTTGGGGCACTCTGTACAGATTTGATCTCCTTTATAAGGAATGATCTCCTTACCACAGACACGGGTGATGGTAACATGAGGATAGAGTGAATAAGCTGAGTGTTTAATCTGTAGAGCTGTGAGAGACGAAGAAATGGCGATGCTGAAACACGAGGAGTGGCAGTGATCACTTATTTCCAAAAGAGACATTGAGAGGGTGACAAATTCCATACTTTACCCAGGATTGATTGGTTTGATTTATTGTCACGTGTACCTCAGTACAGGGAAACACTTTATTTATGAGCAGTGGAGGCAGATCATAGTAAGCGTGGCCAGACAGATCATAGGGTGGAAATAGACTTGTACAGAGTAAGGCATACAGGTTACACTGAACAGGACGTGCACTCGACAAGGTCAACATGAACAAGATCAGCATTATTTGAACTTAGAGAGTCCATTCATCAGTCTAACGTGACTTTCCTAATAGTTTATATGCCTAACTTAACTCTTCCCACATTATTGTGCAGTCGGCGAGTGAACCCTGTACTGAACATCAGGTTATTCACAATCCGCAACAGCAGCCACAATACCTTCCATCTGAAACAGGTAGCCATTCACACCAGCTTCCTCCCTGCATAGAGAACACCAGGCTATCATCTTGGAGATGGAACATGCCGTCTTGAGACTTCACACAAGACATATGGCTTCCCTCCTCACCACTAGAAAACCACGTTAATGTCCCACATGTGTATCATCAGCAACAGAGCCAAGAGGAACAACGTGGATCAGTCTGTCTGTGCAGCCTCTGCCCCCCTTGTTCATCATGTTAGAGCATCAATTAGGAGACACTTATGACTGCCGATGCTGGAGATCAGAGGAGAGTATCAATTGCTGATAAAGCACAGCGGGTCAGGTAGCATCCGAGGACCAGGAGAATCGACGCTTTGGGCATAAGACATTCATCAGTAATCAGCAAAAATTACCTCATTCTGCCCCCGTGTAAGTGCATTGAGGTGGGAATGGCCTCCTGCTGTTCCTGTGTAAGTGACTCAAGGGAGTGATTGGCTTCAAACTCGTCCGATTGGACCGGGCCAAGGGCCTGACTGGTTAACCCTGGTTCCTGTTTGACAGCTCATTGTACTGACTAGTGTGACAATGCTGCAGCTTTAAGAGGTTATTTTGTCCTGGTTTCTTTTAAGAGTGAGATTGAACGATCGTTACCAAGCTGGTTAGTAAAGACCACTTGAGTAAACAGCTAGGGAGGCCTTGTGTTTATTTTAATGCAGCCTGAATGGGCGTGGCCAGCTCTCCCAGATTAGGATCACTGGGGTTTGTTTTCTCAGTAACATCAGAAACTATTGGGGTCTCCACAGAGTTGGAAGCTTCAGGGAATGTTTCCTGGTTGCTACTCTCTCTGAAATTTCTCTTGATGCTGTTTTTAATTCCTGGATTGGAGAAATGTTTGTGACATTCTGTGTCTGAATATTCCTTTTTGCCAAGGGCTGTGTTTATGGGATTTTCCTATATTGGAACTGTTCATTAGTAATAGTTCCTAGATGTATTTTTCTGCTAACTTGTCCAATAGAATTACGTTATTCTAAATTCCTCTTTCTTTGGTTTCCTTTCACCTTTCGTGTTTCAGTAGATGGTGTTTTGCTTCACACTGAGTAGTTTGACCAGTCACATGGCATCTGGTACAGACATTTTACATTTCCTTTAAAATAAGAAAACATTAGGATCCATGCTACCACCTTCAAATATTTTCGAGGGGCTCTGTGTGGTCCATCACACCAGACTCCCTGTCTTCCTGAGTAATAGGCTGGAGGCACTGAAAGGGCTGTCTCTGTTATTCTCCAATAGAGTCAATGGGCTGAATGGCTTCCTCATATTCCTGTGAAACTAGCGTGAGGTGCTGAATGAACTCTTGTTTTACTGTGGCAATGTACAGTTCCAGCCAGTGCTGTTACATGAATGTTACGGACACTTTAACGGCGCAAGCCTCAATGGAGTCTGGGTCTTGCTGCACATGGACAAAGACCAGTTCAGGAGCTGACGGGGGACAAAATGTTCTGAACATTGTGGAATCTTCAGTGATCATCCCCACTTCTGATCTTATGGTGGGGAGGGTGGGGGCGGAGAGACATTGATGAAGCAGCAGAAGATGTTTGTGAAGAAAAAGCTACCCTAAGGAACTTCCACAGAGGTGACCCAGGACTGAGATGGTGAACATCTTCCTTTGTGCCATGTTTGACCCCAAACACTGGAGAGGTTACTCTGATTCCCATTAAGTCCAGTTTGTTAAGCTCCTTGGTGTCAACTGAGGTCAACCATTGTCTGGATATCGGGGCCAGTCATTTTTACCTGAACCCTTGAGTCAACCTCTTTTGTTCACATCAATAGGCCATGATATAGGAGCAGCAAGTGTTTTCTTCAAACAGGTGGGATTGAATGTCAGGATTTCTCTTTTTAAGAGTGTTTGGGGAGCTAGATGACTGAAAGTATTTGAAGAGGAGGTCGATGGATATTGACCTGTCAGAGAGTTGAGGGCTATGAAGAATTAGGTATGAAAGAGGATTTGAGGTCAGGAGCAGATCAGCCATGATCTTAGTGAAGGGCAAGGCAGGTTTGGGGAGTGAACGACATGCCCATGTTTCTGATGTTCTCACATTCTGTTATTGGAAAGTTAGTGGGTGTTATTTTAATGAATGTTCTGTTATTGCATATTGCAGTCAGGGCGACCAGATGATTTTGTGAGCCATCTCTGGGTGAGGTATGTGGGCTGTATTCACAGTGAAGCAACATGACCAACAAATGGAGCACAAGCTGCAGATAGGGGAAGCTTTCTAAAGAGAGATGAGGGGCCTCTTTCATACCCATGCCTGGGTTTTCCAATTACATTTCCCAAATCACCTCAAAGCGTGTGCGACCATCTTGAGGGACTGAATTGTCTCCTCTGTTTCTGTGCACCAGGTTATAGGAGTAAGCGTCCTCCAACTGTTCCTGTCTAGCAGGTATGAGGGGCTGAATGGAACACAGGAACATGGGACTGAGGAGCAGGAGTGGGTCATTAGATACTTTGAGCCTTCTCCACCTGGCAGTAAGATTGTGGCTGATCAGGTTGGGATCTCAGCCCCAATTCCATGTCTGTATCCCATTATCCGTGACTCAATTATTTGTCAAATATTTAGTAATGCAGCTTTCTATCAATATGAACATAAAGGCACGATAAACTTCCAGAGAAGAGAAGTCCGACTTGAAAGGTCCTTACAGAATGTTTCATCATCTCTCTTATAGAATCAGAGAGTCATGCAGAATGAAAGCAGACCCTTTAGTCCAATCTGTTCACTCCGATCAGATATCAGTCCCATTTGCCAGCATTTGGTAAATATCCCTACTTTTTTAAATGTGCGATTGTAACCGCCTTCAGCACTTCCTCTGACAGCACTTTCTGTACACACTACTCTCTGTGTGAAACATTTACCTATAGGTCCCTTCTAAATCAATCCCCCTCGCCTTCAACCTATGCTGTCTTGTTCTGGACTCCCCTACCCTGGAGAGCAGAAGGTGGCTGTTCAGAATATCCATGCCCCTGATGGTTTTATAAACCTCTATAATGTCACCCTTCAGCCTCTGACACTCCAAGGGGAAACACCTCAACCTAATCAACCTCTGCCTACAGCTCAAACCTCCAGTCCTGGGACATCTGTGTAAGTCATTTCTGCAGAAAACCGAGTTGTACGCAGTATTCTTAAAGTGGCCTCACCAACGTCCTGTACAGATACAACATACCACCACAACTCCGATACTCAATACTCTGATTGATTAAGGCAAATGTGCCAAATGTGTTCTGCACCACACTCTCTACCACGTTTCCACTTTCAAGGAACAATGCACCTGCAGCCCTATGCCCCTTTGTTTCACAACAATCCCCAGGACCTGACCATGAAGTATATAATGTCTGCCCTGATTTGCCTTCCCAAAATGCAAAGCTTCATTTTTCTTTAAATAAAACTTTATCTGTTACTACTTGCATCTTTGTCCCATCTAATTGAGGTCTTGTTGTACTCTGAGATAATCTACTACATCACCATTCTGATGTCATCTGTATACTTACTAACTATTGCCCCTATATTCACATCTAAATCCTTTACATAAATGATAAAATACAGTGAACTCAGTCCTGATTCTTACAGCACACTGCTGCTCACAAGCCGCCAGTCTGAAAAATATCCCTCTTCCTTCAAGACATTTGTGACTAGCTCCTTCTGTATCTTATGTCACTGAAATTTACTAATCTGTCGACCAATCAGAATGAATTACTAGCTATGAAGACAGGCTGAGTAGGTTAGGTTTATTTTCACTATATAAAAGGAGATTGAAGGGGGACCTGATGAAGGTTTGCAAAATCATGAGGGGTATAGCCAGGGTGAATAGAGACAAGCTTTTTCCCACGTTGAAGGATTCAATAACGAAAGGTCGTGCTTTCAAAGTGAGAAGAGTAAAGTTTAAGGGGGTTACACGCAGTAAGTACTTCACACAGAGGGTAGTGGGCATTTGGAACGCGTTGCTAGCAGAGGTGGTCGAGGCAGGCACGGTCGATTCATTTAAGATGCGTCTGGACAGATACATGAGTAGATGGGGAGTACAGGGATACAGATGGTTAGGAATGGAACGACTGATTTAGACAGTACATTTGGATCGGCTCAGGCTTGGAGGGTGAAGGGCCTGTTCCTCGGCTGTAAATTTTCTTTGGTCTTTGTTCTTTAAATGAACACCTTGCTGAAGTCCATTTAGACAATGTCTACCAAACTGCCTTCATCAATCTTCTTTGTCACCTCTTCAAAAAACTCAACCAAATTAATGAGACATGATTTCCCATGCAGAAAACTACGTTGTCTACCCCGATCAGCCCTTGCCTTCCCAAATGTATGTAAATGCTATTCCTCAGAATCCTCCCCAACAACCTACCCACCACTGACATCAGGCTCACCCGTGTTTCGTTCCCCGGCTTTTTGGGGTCACTGTTTCCTTTTCTAGTCCCACTCCTCCACTGCTCACAACAAATATTAAATGTAACCAGGTTGGTGATATGGCAGATGATATCGTTCTCAGACTGGGTCAGGGTCAGTTTTAGGAACAAGTTAGGCTAGTTTCTTTAATCTGCTAAAACAACACGTTTATGATCCAGAGCAATGTTACTCAAACTATGATGGAAAGATGAATGGCAAACTGTTTGAGTATTGCAATAATATAATCAATATTTCCCTTTCTAAAAACACACACACATACACACACACACACACACACGCACACACACACAGACACACACACAGACACACACACACACACACACACACACATACACACACACACTGACACACACAGACACACACACAGACACACACACACAGACACACACACACACTGACACACACACACACACACACACACTTTTAACTTGAAAGAACTTTGTCCAAATATTATTGGAACTCATGACAAAGGAAAAATTGTGAGATTGTCCAAAACATTATTCTGCTTCTGAAGATATTGTACTCACACAAGCTGCTAGCAATGGGATTTCATCCTGGGAGAGTTTGGATTTGACTGAATTCCCTTTGCTTTATGCAGTGAGTAGATTCCAGTGAATTCTGGTTATGGATCATCCAAAGGGTAGCACGGTGGTTAGCACTGCTGCCTCACAGCACCAGGGATGTGGGGTCGATTCCAGCCTTGGGTGACTGTCTGTGTGGAGTTTGCACATTCTTCCCTTGTCTGTGTGAGCTCCTAATGGGTGATCCAGTTTCCTACAACAAACTGTGTAGGTTCAGTGGATTGGTCATGCTAAATTGTCCGTAGTGTAGAGATTTCTAGTTTATGTGCAATAGTCAGGGGTAAATATAGGGAAATGGGTTGGGAAGGTTGGTATGGACTTGTTGGGTCCAAGGGCCTGTTTCAACACTGTAGGGATTCCATAAAAATAAGAACGGCAACGATGACTGTAGAGTTTTTTTTTTAGCTTGCACACATTGCTGTGATGAGGAACAATGAAGGAGAGAGAGTGCAATAGGCCACTCCTTCTCAGGCAGATTACATTTTCTCCCTCTCTGAGCTGAATCACACAGTAATGTCATCCTCTCCCAAACTGGACCATGTGAGGTCTCCTTGTACATTGTCCAAACTATGTCTCTATCACATTCCCTGTTCCATGTAGGTGCATCTTTGCTGCTGTAATACACAGAGCCATACCCTGAGCAGAAAAAGGTCTCGGTCAATTTGAAATATGTTTACATGTCCCTGCATCATTAAAAAATAAAATGTTTACTTTATTCAGTATACCTGCGTTAAACTGAATGCATTTTTTATAGAAATACAGAAATTGCTGGAAAAGCTCACCAGGTCTCTCAGTACCCAGATGCTGTAGTTGTACCAGCCTCAACCACTTCCTCTGGCAGCTCATTCCATACGCACACCACCAATATTTGTGAAATGGTGCCCTTTAGGCCTCCTCAAAATCTTTCCCCTCTCACTTTCCACCAAAGCCCTCTAGTTTTGGATGTCCCTAACCTGGGGGAAAACCCCTGACTACTCACCCTATCCATGGCCATTTTGATTTTATAAACCTTTACTGCTGCAAAATGTGACTTCAATCAACACGAATGGCTGTACTTTCAGTCATCCTGGGCCTAAATTCTGAAATTCAATACTGACACCTCTTCCTTCTCCATCAAGTCACAATTCTAAATCCATTTTAATCAGTTTGTTCAGATGTATCCTGAGACACCTCTGTGGGCTTTACGCCTAGACCTTTGTGCCCGGAGGCAGGGTTCACTAGCATCACTCAGCAATATCCATAAAGCTATAAGAGTATTCTCCTGTGTGTTTGTTCATCAGACTGTCCTGACATGCTGGGACATACCTCTGCAATAGGCAGGACTTGAATCCAGGACTTCTCGTCCAGAGCTAGGAACACTACCATACAAGTTCAGGAATTGGAATCAAATCCAGAGCTCTGGTTCAGAGGCAGGGACACTACCCACCACACTACCATACCCAGATTTTGGGTCATATTTCAGTGCCCACTTTAAGCTCAGTGTGGATTTATTATAATCAGGTTGCCATTACTGAATTACAAACAACACTTTGCATTGTTAAACAAATGCAAGATATTTGTCTCAACTGTAGGATATTGAGTGTACGTGCCATGCCATCGAAATTAAATATAAACATCTTTAATTGCTATTATCTGTAGTCTGCAATATTAAGGAAAGAAATCCTGCAGACACACTCTGCCCAATGAAGGGTCTCAAATAGATATTTATTACTGATCACCAGAGACGAAGGAAGAGCTTAATTTCTGACCCCAAAGCACCAATCACTCTTACTCAAATCTCACGTGTGACTCCCCTTTTCCTAAAACCATGAAATGATACCAGGCCGGTGATTACTGTCCAGCCTCTCCTCCCCACTGACTGTGTCTGCAATCTGTCCCTCCTCTCCCTAACCACACAAGGCAAACCAAGCTCAGGATCTTTGTGAAAATCAAGGCCAGAGTGTGCAGGCCTCCTGGAGACGGATGGGTGTTTTAAAATTGAAGGGGGAGGGGGAGGTGGCAGTAATATCACACACTGGGCTGAGGGGTGGCTGATGGAGTTTAGTTTGGATTAATGCGAGGTATTGGGTTTGGTCAATCAAACAACAGCAGGACCTATACAATTAAAAGCAGGGCCTTTGGCAGTGCTGTAGTACAGAAACCTAGGCCGTCAGGTTTAATTCTTTAAAATTTGCACCTCATATAGATAGTGTGGTTAAGAAGGTGTTTAACACACATGTCTTCATAGGACAGACCTTTGAGTATCGGAATTGGGACGTCATGTTGTGATTGTACAGGACATTTGTGAGACCTCTTCTGGAATATTGTGTCCAGTCTGGTCATCCTGCCCGCCCATTCCATAGGCACACCACCCTCTGGGTGAAACAGCTGCCCCTTATGTCACTAATAAATGTTTCCCGTCTCACCTTTAGCCTATGTCCTCTAGTTTTGGACTCCCCGTACCCTTAGAAAATACCTTGACTATTCACTTTGATATTACTGACATTGATATTATTAAGCTGGAGAGTTTTGAGAAGAGATTAACCTGGATGTTGCTGGGAAAGGAGGGAGTGAGCTATAAGGAGAGGCTGGATTGGCTGGGACTTTTTTCACTGAAGAATATGAGATTAAGCAGTAACTTTACAGAGGTTTATAAAATAATGAGGGGTACAGAGAAGCTAAAGGACTGATGTCTTTTCTCTAGAGTTGGGGATTCAAAACTGAGGGATTTTTAAGGTGTGAGGAAAAAAGATTTACGAAAGTCATGAGAGGTAATAATGTTAGACAGAAGCTGGCTTGTGTGTGGAATGAACTTACAGAGGAAGTGGCGAAAGTAGGGACAGTTACAACATTTAAAGGACATTTAGATCTGTCCATGGATAAGACATCAGTTTGGATGTTGCTGTGAGCAGCTGCCCTCTCCCTCCCCCTCTCTGAATGAATCCCAGTTGGTTTTCACCCTCTGTCAATGCCTGTGCAGTGGCGTGGGGAGGCCAGCAGAGGGTGGCATTGCATCACTTTAAGCACCACAGAGACTGCCAGACCTGCCCCACACACAGACACACAGATACACACACGGGGATGGTTAGGGCACGGCGTGAAGCTCATCTGCTAACTGAAATGTAACATAAAGAAATGCTCAATTCGTCTCGTAAACTGTTAAAATATGAGTGAGAGAGAACTCCCAAATTCCACTGTTTAAATAAATACATCAATTTATTTTTTCACTCTGAAAGTGAACATTTGACATCAACTATTCACAACTCTGGGACCCCCTTTCTCTTAACTGCTTATTACCCGACTCCAGCTCTATAGCAATATACTGTTTCAGGGTCTGCCATCCTCTTGTATCACAGGTGCTTGTAAGCTCTCAGTTCAGAACAGCATTCCCTCTCTCTTAAAGTTATAGTACACCCTTTCAACTTCATCACATTATACCCTGATGAATATCGATAAGTGGGACCTATCCGGATTTCTCTTGCTCTGTGTTTTGTCAATATTTCATTCGCTCCGTCTGGTGTGAGTCAGGACTGTTGTTGTTCCATTGACAGCATGTCATTATTCGACTCAGTCCGTGGGAATATATCAGTATTTCACTTGCTCACACTCGTGTATGTGGGGCAGGATTTCAGTTGTTTCATGGGGACTGTGACACTATAACAATCTCAATGTTTGTAGGTGGCACCGAACCTGGAACAACTCTGAAGTCTATGGAGGTCATTGTGGAACTCTAACACGACAGTGACACGTTGGAGTAGTGTTCAAGTGTAAGGCAGGTGGGGATCAATGCAGAGCAGTTTGGGGTGATACACTTTGGTAGGAAGAACAATGAAAGACAGTTTAACACAAGCTGTGCCATTATAAAGGGGCTGCAGGAGCAGAGAGCGCTGGGTGTATATGAGCACAGATTGTTGAAGATGTCAGGACAAGTGGGGAGAGCAGTAACTATCACAGACTAGTTTCAGTATCTGAGCTGTTTACAGGGGCAGGTGTAGGAGGGAGTCTCCGTGCTCCCTTCCTGGGAGGTGGTGGTGACGATGTGTTGTGAGCCCACCCTCCTGCCCACCGAGACCGTGGGGATTCCATTTGTACCAGCTCGACACAAAAGGGAGATGGTATCAGGGCCACGGCTTCTAAGTTGTGCCGGGGGGAAACGGAGCTGCCAGTGGGTTTAAAGTGAGAATTGCCCTTCACTGAACATTGCTCCTGACTCGGTCGCTGGGACGTGGATGTTTCAGAATCTCCACACGAGGAGTCCCGGTCCTCTCCGACTCCGATCAGGGTCCTCCCCACATGGCGGGGGAGGAGTGGGGGAGGGAACGGATATTGGACACTCCACCACCTGGCTTGGCCCTTTCTGTCCTATTCCAGGCTTTTCTCCTGCAATGGGAGAAAGGGAGGGAGGGTGGGAGTATGTGATCCTGCTGTTAGTGCTGGTATAGGTGGGGGACATGTGGAGGGGTATGATAGAATCAGACCACAGTGTTGTACCCATGCAGTGTTATTAACATGTGGGGTAAAGTGGAGGGAGGAAGTGAGAGAGACGAAGAGGGAGAAGGAGAGGGGGGGAGAGAGAGAGAGAGAGAGAGAGCAGGAGAGAGGGAGAGAGAGAGAGAGAGAGACAGACAGACAGACAGCAGGAGAGAGGGAGAGAGAGAAAGCGTGCGGCAGTGGGGAAGGTGCTATAACAGATATATAGTGAGTGTGAGGGAGCAGATAGAATACAGTGACCCTTATCCTGACAGAGTGGGGAAGGTTATTGATGCTTGTCTTGTATTGCTGGACATTTCTTCAGACCGCAGATACTGCACTGAGCTGGGTGGGGAGCTCAGACCATGCTCGGTGGGTCTGGTGGTGTGGCCCCCTCTGGGAAGAAAATGATTCCCGTCTGTACTAGCCCATCCACCAGGCCCTCCGTGCCCCTGTCAACAAACCCTAGTGTAAATCACTTATCTGCCATACTCGGGGTAAACTGTATAGGGCAGCTCCAAACTGAGAAAGCTCAACTGTGTGCCCATTGGGCTTTTAAACATGGCACTAGTGCCAGAGATCATGGAATATCCAGGGGTATCCGGACGATGGTGTGCACCTCCAGTCATGATGGGTGAGATCATCTGGCTGGTATTGAATGAGAGGGACACTATGGGGTGGTGTGGGTAGTTAATGAGGTGAGTATGATAAGATAGCATAAGAAAACTAGCTCAGTCTGTTGCGGTTGATCCCTCTGTCCCAGTCAATTAAAATGGCACTGAGAGAAATTATTGTCAGAATCTGTCCAATGAATATTGGACTCTGTTGAACCCAGTCCCATTTACAAAGCTGTAGAACAAATGTTCATACAAAACTCTCCATCATTTCACCTCACACCAATATCCCTTTTTCCCATCTTTCCTGGGAAGACAGGCTCTTGTTACAGGATGCTATCGAAGTGTATACATTTCAGCATTCTGCAACCTGGGAACACATCCTTCCATGACACTGTCTCTCAATCTCCCCTTCTCTGTCTACTTCCCAACCCACTCCCATGTGGTGATACTTAAACTGATTCCCCCGCCATCTCTCTCTGGCAGTGATGTTCACACCCATAGCAACCCCTTATCACGGCACAAAGGAGATTATGGAGCTGTAAATGGGTGGGAGCTGCACATCCTGTCACTTCCATCTCGGGCTGCAAGTTTCCCCACACTGGGCAGGGATCTAACACAGTGTTACTGAGCAACGCACAGGGGTGGGGTACACAGTCCTACATAATGGGAGGGTAAATGCTCCTGGGTTACAGATCAATGCACTGGGGTGGTGTACACAGTCCTACATGCTGGCAGGGTAACTGCTCATGGTTTACAGATCAATGCACTGGGGTGGGGTACACAGTCCTATATGCTGGGAGGATAACTGCTCCTGGGTTACAGATCGATGCACTGGGGTGGTTTACACAGTCCTACATACTGGGAGGGTAACTGCTCCTGGTTTACAGATCAATGTACTGGGGTGGTGTACACAGTCCTACATGTGGGGAGGGTAACTGCTCCTGGGTTACAGATCAATGTACTGGGGTGGTGTACACAGTCCTACATGCTGGGAAGATAACTGCTCCTGGGTTACAGATCAATGCACTGGGGTGGGGTACACAGTCCTACATGCTGGGAGGGTAACTGCTCCTGGTTTACAGATCAATACACTGGGGTGGGGTACACAGTCCTATATGCTGGGAAGATAACTGCTCCTGGGTTACCGATCGATGCACTGGGGTGGTTTACACAGTCCTACATGCTGGGAAGATAACTGCTCCTGGATTACAGATCGATGCACTGGGGTGGTTTACACAGTCCTACATACTGGGAGGGTAACTGCTCCTGGTTTACAGATCAATGTACTGGGATGGTGTACACAGTCCTACATACTGGGAGGGTAACTGCTCCTGGGTTACAGATCAATGCAATGGGGTGGGGTACACAGTCCTATATGCTGGGAGGATGACTGCTCCTGGGTTACAGATCGATGCACTGGGGTGGTTTACACAGTCCTACATACTGGGAGGGTAACTGCTCCTGGGTTACAGATCAATGTACTGGGATGGTGTACACAGTCCTACATATATTGAGGGTAACTGCTCCTGGGTTACAGATCAATGTACTGGGGTGGGGTACACAGTCCTACGTGCTGGGAGGGTAACTGCTCCTTGGTTACAGATCAATGTAGTGGGGTGGGGTACACAGTCCTACATGCTGGGAGGGTAACTGCTCCTGGGTTACAGATCAATGTACTGGGGTGGGGTACACAGTCCTACATGCTGGGAGGGTAACTGCTCCTGGTGTACAGATCGATGCACTGGGGTGGTGGACACAGTCCGACATGCTGGGAGGGTAACTGCTCCTGGGTTACAGATCAATGCACTGGGGTGGGTTACACAGTCCTACATGCTGGGAGGGTAACTGCTCCTGGGTTACAGATCAATGTACTGGGGTGGGGTACACAGTCCTACGTGCTGGGAGGGTAACTGCTCCTTGGTTACAGATCAATGTAGTGGGGTGGGGTACACAGTCCTACATGCTGGGAGGGTAACTGCTCCTGGGTTACAGATCAATGTACTGGGGTGGGGTACACAGTCCTACATGCTGGGAGGGTAACTGCTCCTGGTGTACAGATCGATGCACTGGGGTGGTGGACACAGTCCGACATGCTGGGAGGGTAACTGCTCCTGGGTTACAGATCAATGCACTGGGGTGGGGTACACAGTCCTACATGCTGGGAGGGTAACTGCTCCTGGGTTACAGATCAATGTACTGGGGTGGGGTACACAGTCCTACATGCTGGGAGAGTAACTGCTCCTGGTTTACAGATCGATGCACTGGGGTGGGGTACACAGTCCTACATGCTGGGAGGGTAACTGCTCTAGGTTACAGATCAATGCACTGGGGTGGTGTATACAGTCCTACATGCTGGGAGGATAACTGCTCCTGGGTTACAGATCAATGTACTGGGGTGGTGGACACAGTCCGACATGCTGGGAGGGTAACTGCTCCTGGGTTACAGATCAATGTACTGGGGTGGGGTACACAGTCCTGCATGCTGGGAGGGTAACTGCTCCTGGTTTACAGATCGATGCACTGGGGTGGTGTACACAGTCCGACATGCTGGGAGGGTAACTGCTCCTGGGTTACAGATCAATGTACTGGGGTGGTGTACACAGTCCGACATGCTGGGAGGGTAACTGCTCCTGGTTTACAGATCGATGCACTGGGGTGGGGTACACAGTCCTACATGCTGGGAGGGTAACTGCTCCTGGGTTACAGATCGATGCACTGGGGTGGTGTACACAGTCCTACATACTGGGAGGGTAACTGCTCCTGGGTTACAGATCAATGCACTGGGGTGGGGTACACAGTCCTACATGCTGGGAGGGTAACTACTCCTGGTTTACAGATTAATTCACGAGTGATCACTGCACGGGTCGATGTGCTGGTCAGACTATCTCGTTGAGGTTTTTAGATAATGCAATTATATGGATTCAGTAGCTCCTTCTGCTGATGGATATTTGTGTCAGGTTCACACATTAGTGCCCTGCCGTGGTCTCCACAGCTCCCCGTCCTGGACAGATATCTAGTCCGGGGTTATAGATCAATGCAGTGCTGTGGTCTGCACAGCTCCCGGTGCTGGACAGATATCTAGTCCGGGGTTACAGATCAATGCAGTGCTATGGTCTGCACAGCTCCCGGTGCTGGACAGATATCTAGTCCGGGGTTATAGATCAATGCAGTGCTGTGGTCTGCACAGCTCCCGGTGCTGGACAGATATCTAGTCCGGGGTTACAGATCAATGCAGTGCTATGGTCTGCACAGCTCCCGGTGCTGGACAGATATCTAGTCCGGGGTTATAGATCAATGCACTGCTGTGGTCTGCACAGCTCCCAGTGCGGAACAGATATATGGTCTGGGTTTATAGATCAATGCACTACTGTGGTCTGCGCAGTGTTCCCCTCTGGACAGATTGCTGGATTGTATTGACCAGTGTAATGGATGAATTTGGACAGATTGCTGGGTTGTACTGAGCAGTAAACTGGCCTGGTCTGTACAGTGTTCCACGGTGAACAGATATCTCCCCGGGGTTGATGGTGTCCGGGCAGGTTCTGAAAGGTGGATTGAGAATGTGGTATATCGAAATATCTCAGCTTTTCTGGCAATGCCTTTAGTTCCCATTCCTGTGATTGGACCCTCCGTCTCTCACCCCATTAATGTTACAGTGTGTCCAGGAACAGGACATCATGTTGGTGGGGTGGGTAGGGGGGAAAGGTCATGGACAGGTCAAGGGGTTCCCCGGAATGCTCTGTCACCGACATTCTATAACTGACATTCCCCGGAACGTTCTGTCCCTGACATTCTATAACTGTCATTCCCAGGAACGTTCTGTCACCGACATTCTATAACTGACATTCCCCGGAACGTTCTGTCCCTGACATTCTATAACTGTCATTCCCAGGAACGTTCTGTCCCTGACATTCTATAACTGACATTCCCCGGAACGTTCTGTCCCTGACATTCCATAACTGACATTCTCCAGAACGTTCTGTCCCTGACATTCTATAACTGACAGTCCCCGGAACGTCCTGTCCCCAACATTCTATAACTGCCATTCCCCGGAACGTCCTGTCCCCAACATTCTATAACTGACATTCCCCGGAACGTTCTGTCCCTGACGTTCTATAACTGTCATTCCCAGGAACGTTCTGTCCCTGACATTCTATAACTGACATTCCCCGGAACGTTCTGTCCCTGACATTCCATAACTGACATTCTCCAGAACGTTCTGTCCCTGACATTCTATAACTGACAGTCCCCGGAACGTCCTGTCCCCAACATTCTATAACTGACATTACCCGGAACGTTCTGTCCCTGACGTTCTATAACTGACATTCCTGGAATTTCCTGTCCCTGACGTTCTATAACTGACATTCCTGGAATTTCCTGTCCCTGACGTTCTATAACTGTCATTCCCCGGAACGTTCTGTCCCTGACATTGTTTGTGAACGGCCGGACGTCAGTGAATTGAACAAACGATAAGATCCCGAGGGAAGAGATCCCGTTCCAGGGAGAAGGAGACACTGTTCCGAAGGCCCCTCAGGCAGTTAAAGGGGTGAATACGTTTTCCCTGCGTTTACATTTCTCCACGACACAGGATCGACCACAATTTAGACCAAAATACAGGAATTCCCAAACTCCGTTTGTCTTCAGGAAACTGGGAGAGAATCCTTCAGGACAGTAACGTTCCCACCCTCCGTATTAGGAACTGGGAAGGAGTGACCTGTGTCTGCTCTCGAGTGATCGAGTGTGTGGGAATGTTCTAGAAACCATCTGTCCTTATGGATGTGTCTCTGTGTGTTTGGGGAGGGAGGGTTTCTTGTGGTTTATGTCACATTTTTGTCAGTAATTCCGACCTTCCCATTTGTTATTCCAGCTCCAATTATTTTAATGAATCCCTGAATACAGGGACACATTTGAAAATCTCACTGGGTCCCCGATCAAACGGGTCCCTTTGCCTCCAGGCTGATGGATAATGGGTTTGTTTTCCTTCCTCACAGTTAACGTTGTGACCATCTACGTCCTGCTTTATAAAGATTGTGGATTGTCTCCATGTGTCAGACGTTACCTGGGGGCCATGGCAGCGGCGGATCTCCTGGTCATTATCCTCGACCTGATCCTGAGACACATTCCCATTGTTTATGAGGAACAGTTTTATTTCCTGAAGGACTCCGTCCCCGTGTGTAATGTCCACGCCGTCCTGCTTTATGCAGCCACTGACTGCTCTGTCTGGTTCACCGTCACTTTCACCTTTGATCGGTTTGTGGCCATTTGTTCCCAGAAGCTGAAAAGTAAATATTGCAGCGAGAAAACGGCGGCTGTGGTTCTGGTAGCAGTGACTGTGCTGAGCTGTTTAAAGAACATTTCCTGGTATTTTATGTTCACGGCTCGGTATTTGCTGGGGAACCGCCCCTGGTTTTGTGATGTAACAGAAGCTGTTCTATCCTCCAGTGTCTGGGTCACAATCGAGTCCCTCCACCACATTCTAACCCCGTGTGTCCCATTTCTCCTGATTGTGCTGCTCAATGTTCTCACCGTCAGACACATTTTAGTGACCAGCAGAGCCCGCAGGAGACTCCGCGCTCACACCAATGGGGACACTCAGTCTGACACAGAAATGAGAAACCGAAAAAAATCCATCATTTTACTGTTTGTGATCTCGGCCAATTTCATCCTGTTATGGTCAACGTTAATGCTGTATTCTATATGGACCCGGATGTTTGATATTGGGTATGACTCTGTGTATCTCCATGACTTTGTGCAGGAATTGGGCTTCATGCTGCAGCTCCTCAGTTGCTGCACAAACACCGCGATTTATGCCGTGACCCAGACTATGTTCAGGCAGCAGCTGAAGAATGTGCTGAAATATCCCTTCACCCAAATCCTTCCATCCATCAAATTCCCTCATTAATCACACCATCCGGGATTTTCTCATTTCAGTTCAGTGTTTCAGCGATGGAGCAGCCTGTCGCTATGGTAACAGACTGAGGGTAGCGCTGGTTTGTCCCTCCTTATCCCACAGAGGGGTTACAGGGAAACATTTCAATGTTTCTCCCAACTCAGGGGCCAGTGAGAAAAGGCACCATCCCACTGACTGTATCCATCACTTCCATTTGTAACCAATAAAAATGTTGATTAAAGCATGCCGAGCAGCAGAGTGACCGATGTTGTTGTGTGTCTTTGTGTTGGAGAAGCTGAGCTGGAGAGAGACAGACTCAGCCCCAAGTCCTGGTCCTCAGGGAAGGGGAGGACACCGCGCCCTGAGCTCAGGAGCTGGGTTTAACTCCCTGTGTCTGACCACTGCAGCCTGGCCTCCCCATTTCCTCTCTCCCACTCTCTCCACCTGCCTCCATTCTTTCCTCTGCGCCCTCCCCTACACCCACTCTCTCTCCTGCCATCTGTCTCCCTTCCCCAATTCCGTCTCTACTCCATTTTCCCCCTCCTCCCACTTCCCACATCTCTCTATCATCTTACAACCACCCCTCCAACCACATGCAGCCACAGCACCAACCACTACCCCCTCCCCAGTCTCTGGATCAGAGGGAGAGGGACGCGTCAGGGAGACAGACTGCGTCACAGAGGGAGGGAGGGGCAGGAGGGAGAGAGATTTAGTCAGAGAGAAACAGGGAGGTGGGGAGAAAGAGAGACCGAGGTAGGGGGATCGAGAGTGAGAGAGGTGGACAGAGAGAGAAGGAGCAGGGAGAGACAGAGAGAGAGAGGCAAGGGAGAGATAAGGTGAGGGAGAGAGAGAAATAGGGGAGGACATAATGACAGAGGGGTCAGAGAGTGCAGGACAGAGAAGGGGGACAGAGAGTGGGGGATGGAGAGAGTGGTGGACGGGGGGACAGGGGGGACAGAGAGGGAGGTGACAGAGAGAGGAGGGAGTGAGAGGGGGACACAGAGAGACGGGGGACAGAGAGAGCGTGGGGACGGAGAGGGGGACAGAGAGAGGGGGACAGCGAGAGAGGGATACAGAGAAATGGGGGACAGAGAGAGGGGGACAGAGAGATGAGGACAAAGAGAGGGGGACAGAAAGGGTGGGACAGAAAGTGGGGGACAGAGAGAGAGGGGGACAGAGAGAGGGGGCCAAAGAGAACGGGAGAGAGAGGGGGACAGAGAGAGGGCAACAGAGAGAGGGGGACAGAGAGGGGGACAGAGAGCAGGGGGGTAGAGAGAGGGAGACAGGGAGTGGGGAACAGAGAGAGGGGACAGAGAGTGGGGGATGGAGAGAGTGGGGACAGAGAGAGGTGGATAGAGAGTGGGTAATGGAAAGAGTGGGGGACAGAGGAGGGGACGGGGGACAATGACGGAGGTGACAGAGAGAGGACGGAGTGAGGGGGACACAGAGGGGGACAGATCGAGCGTGGGGACAGAGAGAGGGGGGGACAGAGAGAGGGGGGGACAGAGAGAGAGGGGGGACAGAGAGAGTGAGGGGACAGAGATGGGGGGTACATAGAGAGGGCTTGGACCGAGAAGGCGAGACGGGGGTGGTGCAGATCACCTTATCTCTCCCTTGCCTCTCTCTCTCTGTCTCTCCCTGCTCCCTTCTCTCTCTGTCCACCTCTCTCACTCTCGATCCCCCCT